>NC_091830.1:29075969-29265969 GCF_038994185.2 Dermacentor albipictus | reverse complement strand
GCAGCAGACCCACATCTTTTGCATGCTAGTAAAAACAACTTCCTTTTTTATGTCGTACAACGGGTATACTTGCTAGTCCAAAAAACCATGCTATACCAAGTGAATTTGAAGAATAGCTGTGCTCGTGCTTAGGTGCCGATAAATATTTATCAAATTATATTGAAAATATTATTTTACCTTTTGTTTAGCGATATAACATGTAAGACAGAACAGTAAAATTGCTTACAAGGTATTACTAAATTCCACACAACCGTGTTGCCGACGTTTCTTAAAATTTGTAATGCAGTTGGTTCGTTCTATCATCACCTAAGCCTAAATGACACATTTCCAAGACAACTTACTACAAGTACTACACAGTTCTTTTATCATTTTTTGTCAAGAAACAGTAAATGCAGGAGAAGCCTGTGTCCATCGGCGGTTGATCGTAATTTGACGTTGGGCAAGGGCAGAGTGACGCACAATGGTATTAATGAACGCGTAGCTTCGGGACATAGAGGAATATTTTTAAAACTAAATCGGCTGCAGTAAATGCATCACGGCAGCCTGCTCAGAACAATTCCCTTTTCAATGTTATTGAACACCTTCTTCCGATGCGCTGAACGTACATTATGTACTTTCTTTAACATAGTCCATGGGCGCAGTTAATTAGAATTCCGATGTATACACAATAAGGAGGCGAAATCATTAAACTTAAAACTTGAAATCCGACGCTAGCATGTCTGTAGGTTGCGTGTAAGTCGTACTTTGCGATTTTTTGGCGCATTGTACTTTGAGAAATACAGTTATTTCGGTAACTTCTTTGTGCTACACGTGGGGCCTGCGTGGTTAGGTATGCGTGGCTCAGAACGATTATTCCCGACGCGTGATTTTCTGCTACACGGGGCCCTTGACGCTTTTGCGGTAATATCACTTGTCAGGATGCACAGGTTTTCGGGGGTAATCATCGATCATGACCTCTGCTGAAGTCCTCATGTGGCTTACCTACAAAAGCGCCTGCCAGCCATCTCTCATCTTTTCAAGTTTCTTGGAGGAAAGACCTGGGGCACTGCAGCACACGTGACGATGCAACTATACCGGACGCTGTTTCTCGGGCATATGAGGTACAGCGTGGCAGTGCTGACCAATACCTGCAGAATTAACGCCCTTACACTTGGAAGTGGGCCAGCCTAGGAACTTCGTCTAGGGACTTCGTCTAGGGTTGCCACGGTGTACATTAACATTAGAAAGCATTGCGATTGCGCACGACTACTCAGCCAAGATTCACATTGTCATGGAGGCGCTCAAAGCACACGTCAGGTACCTTGCTCGCGCCGGTTTTCACTATCTCACCTCACTGCCAGAAGACCAACCACGCACCTTTTTTACAGGGAAGCTGCTTATAGCTAGGTTCTGATGGATCTCGTCTCCGTGGACGTAGACCAACAATTTTTCATACGCGGGCCGATTACGGAGATGGTGAAATGCTGGGCCAACCCACGGAGGACGTGAAGCAGGCGTTAAGCACTACCCAAATGTGGGCCGATCCCGAAAATAGGGCAATATCGTGATGACCCGCGGCGGATGTGAAACAGGCGTCAAGCACTCCCCATACGTGGGCCGATGCCAAAGATACTTCGATACCGGGCCGGCCCGCGGCGGAGGTGCAGTTTGCCATTAACGGGCTTCGCTGGTCATTCTTCTTCACAAAGTGTAAGGGCACCGAATTTTCGTCGGGCGATCCTGCCTTATCATGTACGCGTTTCATCAGATTACACAGCTGTAGCGACAGTTTTGCTTCCCTCTTGGTTCTCGGCTCAGCCACAAGTTCAACTGACAGTACCAGGAATTCGAACAAAGGCGCAACCCTCAGCACCAGCTCTCAAGCAACAATTGCTGCTCTTGCTGTACGAAAAATACAATAGCCATACACGTATATACACTGAGGTTTCAACCACCGTCAATGGTTCTGCAGGATCAGTGATTTTTCCTGCTAAAGTCACCACCTTGAAGATCAAGACATCGCACCAGACGATATCCACAGCCACGGATCTTGCGGGTCCTCGTAGTGCACTTCGCGCAATTTGAGAGGAACCACCTAAAAAATGCAGTGCCTTCAGTGACTCCACGACGGCTCTACATTGGTTGCTTTCTGTCTTACGCCGTGGACCCCACGAACAACTAGTCCTACAAATCCGAGCACTCTTTCACCGTTTTATCGAGCAAGAATACACGACGTCATATTTCAGTTGCTCCCTAGCCATTGTGGCGTAATGAGCAACGAACATGCGCATGAAGCTGTTTGATCTGTTTTTGAAGACGGCGCACAGGCACCAATGTCGCTGTCAAGAACAGAGGCGACAGCGAAACGTGGAGTGCTTGCAAACGACTTGATACAATCATTGTGGACACATCTAGTTTACAGCGCCGACGTTTTCATCGACTGGGCCCGTCTTTTCAACTTTGACCTCCACTTGGACTGTCGCGACCCGAGACAACGGTTCTTTGCCGACTGTGGCTTGTTGTTGCTTTTACAAACTTATTTGCTTTCTGCATCACAAGGGAAGATAGTGCGGCATGTAACGATTGTGGCAACGAGGAAGCTATTGAACACACTCTTTGCATTGTGCCCCATGCAGGGCACACAGCCAGTCACTCGTGACCGCGCTGGCGCGTCTTTGGGAGTAGACTTTCGAAGGAGACCATCCTGGAACGCCGAACTATGCAGTCGTCACACCATAAGACAGTCAAGGCACTCTTGAAATTTTTGCGTTCGAGTAGCCTATTAGAGGGGATCTAGTTCTTAAGGACGTTCCCAACTTCTTCTATTAATTTTTGTTGTCTTTGTCTTTTTTCTCCACTCTTCTTTTCGTCTTTCATTTCCCAGTACCATTCCCCCAGTGCAGGGTAACAAACCAGAATCTTGTCCGTTTAACCTCCCTGCCTTTCCCACCCCCTTTCTCTCTCTCTCTCTCTCTCTCTCCCGTGTCAAACTCACCAGGACTCACCATAGAGCGTAATTTTGTCATATGTCAAATCTGAAAAATGATCAAGATACCCCACGGTCATGATTAATGAACACGTAAAAGCCAAACCGAATTTGAAAGTACGAAGAAGCGAGGAAAAATAATTCTGTCCTTCTAGGCACAGGTTGAAAAGTGAAGCGCAATTCGGTAGTCACGCGTGTAACTCGAAATTGTTGTATTTCAGAACGAAAACTCCAATCGCTACGAACAGATTTATTTTGGCTTCTTCCATGTTCTTGAATATTGAAAGGTGGTAATGTCATACCGAAAACTGGTCCCCGGAACGCTCTCCAGCGTGTAACCAGTTTGTACAGCAAGCGTTTAGGAAAATTAAATCATAGGGTTTTACGTGCTAAAACTACGACCTGGTTACGAGGCACGCCGTAGTGGAGTACTTCGGATTAATCCTGCCCACCCGGGGTACTTTAACGTGCACATAAATCTAAGTACATGCGTGCTTTTGCATTTCGCCCCCATCGACATGCGGCCGCAGTTGCCGGGATCCCACGATCTCGTGCTTAGCCGCACAATACCGAAGGCACTAAGCAACCACGACGGGTAGCAAACATTCAAACACCTTCGGAAAATACAAAAGCGGAAGTTTTCTACTCGTCGAAAAAATTAAGAGCAACCAATAACATATACTGAAGCAAAATTTCCGTCTGTGTATCAGCTAGCATCAATCGCCTCATGGGCAATACAGTTTTTGCAACGCTGCAGAAAAATGCAGCCCGTCAAAAAAAAAAGATATTCAGTAGAAAGAAACGGCAGAAGATATTTCGTTTCATCCTATAGCTCTTTTGATAAGGATGGCGCTTGTTCATAACGACTGCAGAAAAAAGTGTGCTCACCTCTCGTCCGCTGGGAAACGCAAATATTTGGCCCTTGTGTTCCTCCCCAAGTTGCCACGCCACACATCCGCGCAGCACACCTTGCTTGCTTTCCTCAGTTTTTTCCGGCAATAATGCGCACGTGCATAGGAAGCGGCATAAGCACGAAAGCGCCACCAAGTGGCGCAACAAATGAAGCGGCTAAATAAACATATAGGACGCCGGAAAAGAACAAAGTCGAAAGCACATTTACTTGTACACATAATTTCATCGCTTTACATTATTACTATGTAGGTTGAAAAGATAGAACCACATCTGCAAAATTTTCCTTTGGCTACCAGTGTCACGGTTACGCTTTATTGCCGATGCCCAAACCAGTACCACTGTCCACCCACTGAGTATACTTTATGAACGTAGGACCGTGCTTCAGTGCAGGGGGGGGGGGGGGGGGGAGGGAGATATTTCGGAAGTTTCCACCTGGTGGACGGTTAATTTCGGCCGTCGCTCACTTTTAAGCAAAATTTGCCACACAACAATAATAGTCATCTGTCTTGTCCGCATTTCCTTTCTTTAATGCGGCGAGTCCGGTACCTTCGCGAAACGGACGGCATGCGCGTTATGAGCACGACATAGCATTCCCGACAGGAATGTAGCGGGCGTGGCGTTTCCAAGAAAGTAAACGCAAGCAAAGCAGAGCGATTATTGTTGTGTGGCAGATATACACCCCAAAGGGTGTACCTTTGTCTAAGAGCGTACGTCGGTGGTTGAGAACCGCAGCGAAGGGGCGCGCAAGTTTAAGGCGCGCGGGAGAAGGATGGATTCTTCTTGGAAATTTTGTGCGCTTCCTTTTATCAACGTAAAACGAGTTAAGCTAAAGATAGTGCACTACAAGCAACTCAAACCCGTGTTTTCAAATGTGTTCTAAAACATCGTAACGACATACCGACTATGAAGATAACCAATACAAAAATACATAGCTAATGACTGTATTCATGAGCCGATGATGAATGTGACGACAAGCGGCATGTTTTTCTAATGCCTGCTAACAGCATACAGAAGCAAAGCTTAAAAATTGACAATTTTCCATTTTAAGCACGTCACTTCTCAGTGAGAGGCTCCGCAGAACCGATTTGAAGCATACTTAGTTTCATCCGCATACAAGGGCGTAGCTATTGTGATGCGAAAGCATCAAATGGCCAACTCAGCGAAATAGCTGGCGTCTATCATCGGCAGCAGCGAAACGGCAACGAAATGCCGATTGAACGCGACGCCACGTCACGAACTAAGCCTCGACTGAGCAGAGCGGCCGAAAACAAGAAACGCTTGCGAGAACATGCCAGGTGTTGCGTGAGGGGAGAGGGCATCGCCGTGACGTCACGTCGCCCTCGCTCTCGGAAGTCTGTTATATACGCGTTCCTTGTCCACGCAAGCACCCACCTGCGTTCTAACTACGCCTCGGTAATCGGCATAAGGAAATTGTTGTATATAAAAAAATTCAACGGCAATTACGATACTACTTAATGCAAAATTTGAGCGCAGGTCCATACTGTGTTTTCATTTCGCGATATAATGAGGCAAGGAAATTGAGAGAAACGTGCATCAGAATCGGCAGTCGCCGAAAATCAGGTGTGCGGGTCAAGCACATCGGCTTTTGTGCATGACTCGTCGAAGGTTCCAGTGTATTCGCCGGTGGCGTGCGGCTTCCAGGAGGTACTACACAATTAATGACTCCCATACAATCAGATTGCAAAACAATCGCAAACCATGCCAATCGAAACATGCCCGGATGACACCACACCGAACAAGCGCGATCTAGAGCTCATGCGAGGATAAGATGGTTCGCAACGAGCGGTCGGGCGAGTCCGCACGACACCAGGTTTCCACGGAAACGTCGCTGAGAAGGCCGCTTTCATTTCTCTCCGCCGTTCGGGGCTCTCGTCTTTCACCTCCGACTCCACGTTCGCTCTTTCATCGTTCGCAGTGGTCGTTCGCTCGGTTACGCCGACGCCGACGGTCGGCGCAGGAACGGGCGCCGAAGAGCTCTACCCTATGAATACAGAATAAATTAAAAATGAAAAACGCGGGTGGTAGTGAGTTTCGGGCCTACGATCCCACGCTCAGAAGCCGAATGTCTCACTCATGGGGCTAAACCAACCTCTCCTATATAGCAAGCCTGTGCATTGTGTTTTATGATGTCATGCTACTTGTACCGGAATTTACATTGCCAAGCCCAGCATGACGAAAATGGTGACGTTGAAATCACCGAGGCTTACTCACGAGCGCGCCCATTAGACTTTATGGCAGTCAGGCTAGGTAGCGTGGTGTCACGGATTGAAATGCACCGGCCTCATGCTACCTAGGAGGCTTTGCCATGCGTATCAACGCGCTCAATTGCCCGTGAGGAGTTCGTAATTGTTGGAAGGACCGTTCAGCGGTGTTCAACTGGACAAAATGCTTCCGCATTCACGACTCATAAGTGCTTAGGTGTCATCGGATTTTATTGGAAAAAATATTGGGTAGGCTGTTAAATTAAATTATGGGGATTAATTAAAAAATTAAATGATGGGGTTTTACGTGCCATAACCCCGATCTGATTATGAGACACACCGAAGTGGGGGACTTTAGAAATTTGGACCACCTGGGGGTTTTCAACGTGAACCTACAGCTAAGTACACGGGTGTTTTCGCATTTCTCCATCATCGAAATGCGCCCGATGTGGCAATGGCAATATTTATGCACGCAATGCATGCATAGGTAAACGGAAGCTTTGCATCTTTGCAGAACGATACCAAAGTAAAGCCTGTGGGCAGTGCGGTCGCGAAGGTATAAGCATGTTTTCGTTACACGCGATTTCAACAAAGGACATTCTCTGACCAATTTTAAGAAACATTCACGTCAAAAAGAGAAAAAAGAAAGAAAATGCCAGCCTTTTACATGGACACCATGTGTAACGGGCGCTGTGCGATGAATGTGTTGTCGTTAAATGGGTCTTAACGGGGTGAAGACGATACTTAATTGGGGTGCTCACGCTCTGTCGACCATGCAGGATCGCGCATGGAACCAGCCCGCCAACCATGAGTTGCGCAGAGGCGATGGCCGATGACCTCGGCGAGTTCGGAGACCCGGATGAACTTGCCGACGCCGAGGACCTGGTCATGCTGAAGTTGGAGAAGCCTCTACCGGCGGGCCGAACCTTTCCGAAACAGTTCACACTGAACGGTGACCGTTCGATACTCACGGTGGATTACAGAGGTTTCATCGGCAACCGCAGCTTTTTGGTCAAGCAGGGTTACCCCAGGGTGCTGTTTGCTGGCTGCCCCGGCTTCAAGTCTGCGAAGGGCTTTCTCGCCGCTGCGCAGGACGTTCTGTGCAAGACGCACACACTGGTCATCGTGCACAACCGGTAAGCGCTATTGTGAATTTGGCTGGTTGGTCTGTGCTTTTACTTACAGACACTAGCAGACAGTTGCAGGCTAGAACATACGTCACACCAACGACACTATGCAGGATCAACCGAGACCTTTCTACTGAATGCCCACACTGCGGCCGCGAATATAACAACATCGAACACATGCTCTGGCTGTGCCCTGCCAACGCGGGCGCGGACTTTCCTGGCCAGACCTCTTGGGACTCAGCGCTCAGAAGCACAGAGCTCATCGCTTAGCTCAAGGCTGTCCAGAGGACTCTGTCCACCGGCCCCCGCCTGGGTGGATCAGACGGAAAAAAACAACAAACAAGGAAACAAAGTAAAAGAAAATACTTGAAAAAGAGGCACAAGCTTGCCTTGGAATTTTTCTGCTCCTGCTCGGGAAATTGAAAATGGCTTCATGAATATTTCTGTGGTCCAAACCATGATCAGTCATAAAAAAAAACTAGCATCGGAAGAGTAAAGTTCAATCGAAGATTTCACAGAGGATCCCCTAAACGACGTTTTCTTTAAACAGAACAACGGCGTCATGTGAGGAATCAATGCCCTGTAGAAGTAAGCTCTCGTTAACGTGAGAGAGTAGAATAAGGAGACCCGACAGGCTGGGCTGTTTGTCTGCTTTCTTCATGTAGTTGTAGCCGACGATGAAACCACTGATAACACCGGGGAAATCAATTGCTATGTTTAATGAAATGCATAAATGAGAAAAAGCAACACGAAAGCAAATGAATGGAGAACTTGCCGCAAGAGGGAGTCGAACCCACGTCTTCCGCGCTACGCGGCCGGCGCTCTACACCATGGAATGCTGCCGCGCTGTAGCTATCCTGCCGTTTGCTCGCTTGGTACACTTGTATGTGTACAAGATTAGCCCCTGTAGTGCTACGCAGCAGAGCCGACGTGGCAGTGGAATGTTCTTTTTACTGACAACCTCGGTGAGTTTTGTATTCAGTTGAAGTTTTCATCAGGATAGCCTAGGCGTCTAGCCGTCTGGGCGATCTATGGTGACGAGTGCAGCGCAGCGAATACCTTGACCGGGATGTCATCAGAGGCTGTGGGAGGGTAGGGGAGCCCCGCGACAGTACCCAGGCTTGTGAGACTGCAGCGCAGGGCGGAAAAGGGACGAGAGTGCCAGAATTGGCTTGTGAATGCTGCAGTATTCACTGGGACCGAAGTAAACCTTCATTGGCAGTGGATGTCAGTGCATTATTCGGCATATTGATTGAATAAGTATATAAGCTTCCTAATCAGCAGAGAAGAAGCAGCTAGTGCAACGTTTACAAGCTAACGTCTTCTTCACATGCAGAAAAAAAACACATAAGAAAACGACACGTATTTTCTTTTCACATTAGCATGATCAAATCACGCAAACGTAAAGTATAGAGTAGTGTGTGGATTCACTATGCACGTTTGGAAAGAAGCACAGTGCGGCGAAGCACTCGTTTTTTCTCCCTCCACCTTTCTTCCTTCGCACTGGTTCTAATCTGCATACTCAATCTGCCAATCGCCCAGGGATGCCGTGGTGGACCTGACGGCCTGGTTTCCAGATGTCCATGCACTCGTCCTCTTTCACAACCTCAATTGCCAGCGCATAGAGAAGGCGCACGTGCAAGGCAAGAGGCCCATCTCGCGCCTCAGAAGACTATGCGGCGACACGCCCGGCATAGGCACCGATGAGCTCTTTCTCGGCCCGTTCACCCTCACGAATCTCTTTGCCTGCTGTCCCGAGGTGAGAACACCACGTCCACTCTAGACAGACATGCACTATGTCCGTACGTCCGTTTATCTATTTGTCTGTCTGTGTGTCCGTCCGTCATTACAGATTACGTCACTACATGATCATTGTAAGAGCAAAAAAAAATGAAAGTGAAGTGCACCTATTTGGGAAAAATGGTCCGTATAGTGGTCATCTTGAATGTCTTAAGTGGAAGGTGTTTACAAGTTTTGATGGTCCCTATGAAGATCCCCAATGCAAGAAAACCTTAGTGTGACAAAAAGTGTTTAACATTAGTGGGACATTAGTGTCTTGCGGGTACAGAGGCCCCTGTTGGGCGCTGTGCGCCTTTTGCGCCTGCACCTTTCTTGAAATTGTACTCAAGATGAAATAAACATTCATTCATTCATTCATTCGTTTAAAGAAAAACTGACTCGCCATCCCGGCCCAGCCAAAGTGGATGTCCAAGCGAAGCTGTTGAAAACTACCACTACAAATGCTTAGGGGTGATGGGTACGCAATGCTTTATTGCGCAGTTCCTCCTCCGGCGCATTTTTCAGCCACAGGAGAACGTGGACCTGCGGACATCCCCTGAGCTGGAATTCCACGGTCATACGACCAGCGGCAGCACGCCGACGCTGGTTCTATTGGCGTTTCTTTTCCCTTTGCCGCTCCTGCTATTCACGCTGCTCCTCGGTAGTCATAACTAGGCGTTGCCTACGCATGGCAATGCTGCCACAACAAATAAATCAATTGCTAGGCTTGTTACGTAGCATGCGCAACAGTAATCTTTACCGGAAAACGTATCCGGGAGGAGCTACGTGCTTCGCATTGTTATCAGGAGTGCCTTGTTGCCGGTGATCTGGTTTAGATGTTTTTTTGTGCTAGTTTTTTATTGAAACGAATGTTGTGCTGCATGTTGTATACGTGATACCAAAGAATGTATACATTTATGGCTTCAATCACCGAAGGTGTTTCTTTAATCACTGAACGCATCTTCTTTTCCGTGAGGCTGACGACCCTGCCCAAAACTCGACCAGCTATAGGCTCACCTCTTCGCTGTAAACGCCATTAGAACATTTTACTTCACTTGTTTACGGCCGCGTCATCAGGCATTTCTGGGTACGAATTGGCTTTTCGTAGCCTACAAACAGCACCGGCGAATGCGAAAGACGAGCAGTATGAACACATCGAACCGTTCACAAAATAAGGCGCGCTAGCAATGAGCGTGGATTTGTGATGGCGCACGATAAGTTTTGGCTCGCATGCAATAAAACGAAGATATATCGGCACGAGGAAAGAAGAAAAAAAGAAGAGCAAGAAATTACGTCATGTTCATGCCTGACTCCAATAGAGAGCGCACAGATTCTGCTGTGATAGCGTAACACATAGTAAGCAGCGACGAACACCATGGTCAGTGGAAATATTGCACTTCTGATGAATTCATAAGTGCAGCCGTGAAGTACACCACGATGTACTAGATGGAAATCTTAAAGCAGGCTGCGTGCCAGGCAGCGGAAATGCTCAGCTTTCACTCAGACCCCGTGGTCTGCAAAACTTTGGCACCAACTGTAGGTTGCTTAAGGTCATTCTGAACCATGATGAAACATTTCTCGTAAAGGCCAACTGCAATAAAATTGTACTTTTTGGCTAAACTTGTGATAAATGAGAAATATATGCGTCTAAAGCAACCTTGGCAAAGCCGCAGGGTTGGTAATGGCGTATTTGTTTTTATATGGCTAACAACATCTTTGACTTGTTCGGTTTAGTTGTCCAGCTTTGTTACTTCATCTTGTTGATTCTAGAATGCACCTTTAGTTGCGAGTCAACGCTTGTGTTCATCGTCTTCTTTTCGTGTCCGTGACTTTTTTGTGCTGTTGCGACAGCGATTTAATGTTTTCGAACTCATTTTCTCGCAGTTCTCCCAGGTTCAGGCGCCCATGGAGTACATCGTTAAGATGACCGACCAGGTCCAATCGGAGGAGTGGCACAATCTGCCATTGCTCGAGAGCTGCCGGGAGCTGAGACTCGGCGGCATCGCACGACTTGCTGGTGGCAAATACACCATGCTGAGCAAAGCCGATGGGAATATCATGGACATGGCTCTCAAGCAGTATCCAGATATTGAGCAGCTCCAGGTGACGTTCTGTACCATGACTGTATGCTCAGTTACGCATCGAGGCTTTTCTTGCGCAGGAAGGTCGACCGATCGTTAACTCACTCTGTCGCTAATCCCCACGAGCACAGTGTCTGCATGCATGAAAACAGCATATCGGCTGCTAGTGGGTAAACCTAAATTAGGCTCAGTAATCTTCAGGAACCACCATTAGCTTGCCGCTCGCCTGAATTCTATTGAATTTATTGCATGTTTCTTGGTTATGAGCTTACCAGCCACTTTATAAGGATCGAGGTCTAGTCAGTAAACCAAGCATGCTTGATGTTTGCAAGTGAACCTAGGTTAATTTGCCATTAGCAGTGAGGAGCCTTTCTTAAAGCATTGACGCGCATAAACTTTCGTGGATGCCCGCTCGAGACGTCCCCGTTCAGATGACTGGACAGGTCGGACAGCGGTACAGGCATGGAAAAGATTAAATGAACGGTTTATAGTCAACCATGTTAAAATGACGGGAGATTCATGCAGATGATCATAGTGAAGGTGGTAAGATATTAGCAGAAAAGCATGATTCTATTTCGTACTAATAATTTCTAGAGTTTTACGCGCCAAAGTGACGATCTGATTATGAAACACGTCGTACAGGGGACTACGAATTAGTTTTAACCACCTAGAGTTCTTTAACACGCCCAACGCACGCTACACCGACGTGTTTACATTTTGCCCCTGTCAAAATGCGACCGCCGCGGCCGGGGTTTGATCCCGCGACCTTGTGCTTAGCTGCGTGTAATGCCAAAGCCAGTAAGCCACCAAGCCTCACGTTTGGTAAAAATGCGTGCTCGCAAATCCAAATGCGCGCGCACAAAGTTAACGTCGCTTAGCTTAAATTCCTGAGAGAGGCACAAGTGTACTAATCAAGGTGGTTTCATGCGCATTATACATAATGTACAGCGCAGTGACCGTAAAAAACTGTTTCGTTCTCCTTGCTCTGAAAGATATTTCAGCTGTCATGCTTTCAGTGCACATCCGCTTTCGATTATCGTGGCACTGGCAAAAAGAAAGCGAGCATATTTCCACCGTGTTGTCAAGGCTGAGCCTGTACTACAGATGCTTCACATTCCACGGTCAAACCGCTTACTTTTGATTTACGTCGCACAGGTGGCTGCCGTGAAACCCGGGGTCATTTCCCGGATCCCCAAGTTTGCACAGCTCACGCGTCTGTGCCTGATGTGCTCGGACGACACCCAGGAGCTGTGCCGTTTCGACCGGCTGACCGCGGTCCTGGAAGAACTGTCGCTGACGCATCTGAAGCTGGTGTGCTTTACCGACGTGAGCCTCCTGACGATCTCAGAAACCTGCGAGCAGCTCCAGAGCCTGTCTCTCTCGGGAAGCGAAGTTTGTGACGAGGACATTCCGTACGACGCGTTTCCGAAGCTCAGATCGCTCGCGCTGGCGCACGGCATCGCAGAGAAGCCGTTCTTCGGACTACTACGCGCGGCGCCCGGCCTGACCGATTTGAGACTCGAGAACTACTGGACAGTGATGATGTTCGTGGGAGGGCCGATGAGTGCGCCCAGGCCCCGGCACGAGCACCTACGGCGGCTCACGCTGGGCACCGACTGGCCGGTGACGAAGCTGCAGGTGTCGATCGCAGACTTACGCGACGTGATGCGATCGGCGCCGTCCTTGGCGAGGTTGTGCACGGACAGCTACGACATTCGGTTATTCGTGGGCAGCTACCATCCGCGGGTGAGGCTGGCCTGGACCACGTGCACGGCCTGCACCGCAGAGTTCCCCAAGATGGACTCTCAGCAGAATGATATGTGGCGAAACGTGTTCATGAGAGGTCTGCTTTAAGCGTTTCTCCGTGACTGAAAGTGCGCCAGGGTTTCCCAATAAAGTATGGGCTGGGGAAAATCATAAGCGACCTGCGAGTGCCTTCCAAACTGCATTCTGCGACCTCCGACGAAGCAAGCCCCTGGTGTGGAGACTTGGCATTGCGCAAGCACGATAGGAATAGCAATGATTAAATGTCTGTCATTCATATTTAAAACAGCGCCACAAAACACGGACAAGAGAGGACACAGGACGAGCGCTGTCCTGTGTCCTCTCTTGTCCGTATTTTTCGGCGCTGTTTTAAGTATGAATGATCCGTACCAACTAGCTCGCACCCAAACCCTTCTCAGTCATTAAATGTCTGCTTCGGCCGCTCTGACGTGCGACAATGCCTTGCACTCTCCGCTGCTTTTCGAATATCTAGTGGCTTCTGTTCGACATGCTGGCAAATGCTGTATTACTTTGTCTTCCCCCCACTGTACATGATGCGTAAATGAAGAATTCGGTCACAGTCGCTCACCAAGTAGATGCGTTAAGAAAGGACGTTCTTGGGGCCGCGTGGGTTCTTTCGTTGGAGCCACAGACAGGCGTCAGCGGAAAGCTTCCTGGGCCATGAAATATGACGCCCTGACTTGGTCAGTGACCGCAACAGCAGTTTACGATAGGTAGCGAGGCTCTGGAAGTGGTAACGGAATACATCTACTTAGGGTACGTAGTGACCGCTGATCCGGGTCATGGGACTGAAACAATCAGAAGAATAAGAATGGGCTGGGGTGCGTTCGGCAGGCATTCTCAGATCATGAACAGCAGGTTGCCATTATCACTCAAAAGAAAAGTGTATAACACCTGTGTCTTACCAGTACTCACGTAAGGGGCAGAAATCTGGAGGCTTACGAAAATGGTTCTACCTAAATTGAGGACGACGCAAAGAGCTATGGAAAGAACAATGATGGGTGTAACGTTAAGGGATAAGAAGAGAGCAGATTGGGTGAGGGAACAAACGCGAGTTAATGACATCTTAGTTGAAATCAAGAGAAAGAAATTGGCATGGGCAAGACATGTAATGAGGAGAGAAGATAACCGGTGGTCGTTAAGGGTTACGGACTGGATTCCAAGACAAGAGAAGCGTAACAGGGCGCGGCAGAAAGTTAGGTGGGCGGATTAGATTAAGACGTTTGCCGGGACAGCATGGCCATAATTAGCACGTGACCGGGGTAGTTGGAGAAGTATGGAAGAGGCCTTCGCCCTGCAGTGGGCATAGCCAGGCTGATGACGACGATGATGACATTTACTCGGAATGACAAGCGCTTCACTCTAAGAAGAGTTTGCACCCTTTGGAGTGACCGTTCTGCCACACAACGATAATCGTCATCTGCCTTGATGCGTTTCCTTTCTTTAACGCTGCGAGCCCGGTACTTTCCAGTAACGAACGGCATGCGCGTATCAGCATGATAGCATTCCCGACAGGAAAGTAGCGGGCGCGGCGTTTTCAAGAAAGGAAACGCATCAATAATAATAATATTTGGGGTTTTACGTGCCAAAACCACTTTCTGATTATGAGGCACGCCGTAGTGGAGGACTCCGGAAATTTTGACCACCTGGGGTTCTTTAACGTGCGCCTAAATCTAAGCACACGGGTGTTTTCGCATTTCGCCCCCATCGAAATGCGGCCGCCGTGGCCGGGATTCGATCCCGCGACCTCGTGCTCAGCAGCCCAACACCATACACTGTAAACGAAAATAAACTCACGCGATGGCTCTTTTTATACTCCCGTTGCACCTCGAAAAAACTCCGTCAATAGCAAAGCAAAAAATAAAGACAGAAAAAACTCCCATAATTCCACGCTAACATTCCGCTCGTACGGAGTAAAAATTCTACTCCGATCATACGGAGCAAAAAAAACTCCGAACCGGGGGGTCGCTAGAGGACAAGCAGTATACTCCCACCTCGGAGTTATTTCCGTTTACAGTGTAGCCACTGAGCAACCACGGCGGGTAAAACGCATCAAGGCAGATGACGGTTATTGTTTTGTGGCAGAAGGGGCACGCCAAAGGGTGTAAACTGTTCTTAGAATGTTCTTACACACAGAAATAAAATAGCGTATGTTTGCATGAATATATCTCAGATGAAATGACTACTGTGGAGCTAGGTCCACGTTGGCCAAATGGGATGCTCGAACCGATGAATTGCTTGACTAGATTGACTGCTTTATGAAGGAACGCCTTTCGGGGCTGTCTGGCATGAGAGTTTATATGCATAACATGCAGTAGGCGTCAATTATGTATTGCTTTCGCAAGCAGAAACAAAGCTTAAAACTTCTTTGCTCGCATAAAGAAGGTTGCCGTGCTCCGAGATTATATTCCTTCAACTTCGCGGCGGCGATAGCAGCAAACGTGCTCGGCTCTCATCGATGAACAGGATGCCAGCCGCTCCCAGCCGAGCTCAATTTAAAGCCGGTAAGAAACTTCGAGATAACACGCTAAAGACAACGACAATATTCTGGAACCCGACCTAGTCACGCGTGGCTCGGATCAAGCGAGATAAATCTGGTCGCATCTTGCGTCACGGAAAAACTGATAATGCGGCGTGCCGGCCGCTTTAAGAATTATCAAACAAACAAAAGCAAGCTTCGCGGTATTATTCGAACCACAAAATGCTAGTACCTAAAAGCGGACAGGCGCTATACTTTTATGAGAAGCAGTATAAGCGTTGTGACTTTCCTCGCAGATCTTCGAGTTATCATTCGCATTCCAGCCTTTACGCCTCACTTTCGCCTCCCCCATTTTTCTCCACTCCTTATCAAGTGGAAAGCAGTACACAACACCCTGGCATGTTGGTATTTCGGACTGAACACAGTTCAATCTCCCAGCACCTGGCGCACAAAACGGCAGCCTTCGCAAACTCCCCAACAATGCTGCTTTACCAACGCATATGACGATCGCTGAGCAAAACGGCGCCGCGGCGCAGGCCAAAAGGTGTCACTACCTTGTACGGCGGCGCGCTACATCGAGGCACCCTGGCCGGCATCAAAAAGCAGCGCCCTCTAACACGTTCCACGGGAGTTAATGGGTGATCGGTCCCGCTGCGCTGTTGCGGGCAGGGTGCACCAGATTAAGCAGTAGCCCCGCCACTAATTGCCACGGAGATTATACGAAGGCGCTACTTTTTGATGCAACCGAACGGTTAGCCACGTGTTATTTTTCATTTTTCGCGGGATTTCTTTAGCAGCCAGAAAAAAAAAACGAACGGGCTAAAATACCTGCCTGGAAACATGCCAGGTATAGGGTTCTTTCAGAATCCTATAATTTTATTACCGCACAGTATCCGGAGCACTCATTAACACATACGTAACTGCACATAATAATTGTTAAGTTGAATGGAATTGACAAAATTTGCTTGCAGTTGAGTAGCTGCAACAACAGTGAACAATATGTATTTGATTATATTCGTGGAGGATGGCCCATCTTTTTTGAAAAACGCGATGCTTGATAACTTGTAAGCTTTAGGCGGCACGTTTTTACGTGTTTCGGTGGAGGGTTTCTTGGGATCTCTATCGGAAAACTCCTTGTGGATCCTTATACCTCTGTATGTTTCCTGAATTGCCCTATCGGAAGGACTGGGAATGGATATGGGCTTTGTGTGATATCATCCCGAATAATGCCTACAACATCTGAAATTATGTGCGTGTGTACAAAAAGATTTTTGTCGCTAGGGAAAAGGGATATAACGAATGTTTTCGTGTGGTGTTAGCTATGATCTCCGTCATGTCTTACTGAGAAGTCACTGAAGTTTGTAACTGTTTTGCCATCTTAAAGTTTGAGGAACTGTAGTTATATTATCTCACTGTGCACGCTGTGTGTTTCCCTTCAGAAATGCTTGGATGATAACCACATTTTATAAATTACTCTACAAGTCTTGGATGACGGAACTGCATATGGCCACATGAGCGTGCTGCATTTTGGTTGGAGGTGAAACACGCTCTTTAGTCAACTTCGACGGCAAGTAACTCAGATCAAGATGACACCCGATCTTGCATCGAAGTAGGAACGCGAATAAAATAAAAAACCTCACAAGCGAAATGTATATATTCTTTCTTTTTTGCTCATTCGATCGCTTTTAGAACAACGAAAACTTAAAAGAAACGTGGCGCTCTCTATATAGGCCTTTTTTATTAAGTCATCGCCTGCTTTGTGTCTAATATAATGCAGGTCATAAAGATGCAGGTCAAGCTCAACAGTGAATTCCGCGACTGAATAGTAATGAATATGTAAAGTTACCAAAGCGCCTGCGATTCTTTTCTTTTGCATGCACTGCATGTCGGCCAACCTTCCATGGTATTCCTTTTTTGCTTAATTGCACTTCGTGGCGCCGTACGTAATTTTCTTCAGGAAGCTATGTTAGCATATGATAGACAGTTCCGCCAGTTGGTAATTCATCATTGCAGAACTAGAGTGTGCCGATGCACATCTTGCAAAACTAAAAATTTCTCAAATAGCACGCTGTTCTTTCATCGCGCGTAGCTTTACTTATCGTGCCAGTGGCATTTCTGTTTCAAAATGAGCTTTCTTATTCTTGTCCACGCGAGAAATTGCCGATGCTAGAATGCTGGTCTCTGTGTATAAAGCCAACCATTTTTGTCACTTGCAATAAGAAGTTGAAGTTACATTGTTAGACTCGTGCCCTTCTTAATGTTGTTTTTAGTTCCCCTTGTATGCGTAATGTGTCTGTCTATGCTTTTTATTATGTGCAGTAAGAATTCAACTGTGAGCTAGCTTTTCTTTGTGCCTTCTATCTGCACTCGGTCGTCCTAGAGATCTAGTTTCGTAACGGCCTATCACGAGAACTTCAATTTACGGAACCATAATCGTGCTCTATTGTTATACACTCGCCCGTCAGGTGTTTTAAATATACTTTCACCTTTTGTTAGCCATCTTGTTTCTTTATTGAAATTTCTTTTTTTTTGCATTTTACTTATTATTCTTCTGTATTTTTATCCTTTTCATGTAATCTCAAGCAACTAATCTGAAATTGCTTTTAAACTTGCTTTTCCTGTGAAACACCAGTGTTGTCGTTACAAACGTCGTCGAAGCTTTCTCAACCAAGTACCTTTTTGTAGGAAAGCATTGTTTTCGGCGTACAAGCGAATACAGAAGCAAGAAGAAACAGCGCCGGCCTCGAGAAAACAAAATTCCACAAGCCCAATTTAGGTGCATCCTGCTAGAGTGATTCTGTTTTTACTTTCTTCATATTTTGTGGTCGTAAACCTCTTGGAAATGCATGCGAATTCAGAAGGAAGGAATCGTAGGACACCGGTAGGATTCACTAGCCATTTTATACACAGGAAAAAAGGCAATTTCTGAAGCGCCAACTGCGCAAAGGAGAATTCTTGTACGCAGTGTGCTCAAAGTACAAACTTCCACCTTATCTCCTTTGCGGAATCTTGTTGCTGCCAGCATCTTTTGTCGCTGCGGACATCGCTCCACGCCAGAAGGCGACGACACAGCTTCAATCTCATGAACTTTACAAATTTCACACACACAAAAAAACATCTTGAAAGGTGAAATCACGCAACTTTCATTGCCTGTTCGCGAATAACTTGAATGGCTGTCATGCGAGATGTCGTTTGCCGTGTATCCGGTGGCGAAATCAAAGTACCTGGACGTCTCGTAAAAAGGGGGTTGGTGCGCTTTAAACACATGGAAAACAGAAGTATAAGTGGAAAGGATGCGCGGCGACTCACAAATGAATTTTATTGGGTGAGGGACGTGTGCTTACAGCGCAGTATAGACCCCCCCCCCCCCGCCCCCTTACTACAAGATGAACTCCCACCAACTAGCCTAACTTTCCGTTCTACTGGCTGGACTTGTGTCGGAATCTAGATCGTTGACGATCACGCTGCAACCAAATCTAATAAACAGGTCTTTCACTTCCAACCTGTAGAACAAGGTTGACTGCCATCAAGATGTTCCTACATACTGAACGCGCCACTTGAGTCCCTGTACCGTTGACTTTGACTTTATTGAAATTCAGACACCATACAATTGTCCAGGTGAAGAGGGCTAAACGTAACACGCGTGGTCACCTGACTAGGCCCTAGACACCCTGCATGAGACTCTCTTGCATAAGGCTCTCTGTGAAGCTCCTGTCTCATTGCACACTCGCCATTATCGTGTGCTTCGACAAGTAACTGACGTCACATACGACATCTAGCCGCAAGTCCCACTATGTTATCTACTACTTCGGCACAATATGTTCCATAGGTTCAAGGTCAAGCTATACCACCCTCCCTGTGTTTCCACTTCGAAGACGCACCGAGACGGTGCTCCTGCCACCGGTCTTGCGGTTACGTGAGTCGGCAATGAAATCGGTGTCTACCGAACGGAAAACTACACAGCCAGCGCCTTTGCACCTATTTGCTGGCCTCTGCATTGTGGCATAGTTTCGCTACCGTGCAGGCTTCCTTGTAAAAATATGAGTGGAAACAGTGCATCCTGCTGCCGATAATAATGACAGTGCGTTACAGATGTAACAGACATGAAGGACGACAAAATGACCTAGAAAGCAACATTTTTTTATGCTTTGGTTGCAGTTCTGCTCTTAATATATACGTATGTCGCATTGTATCACCATCGTTCCTTCCCAGAAATAAACCAGAAGACTACTCACTTTACTAGATAGGTGCCGCTTCTTAAAGCAGTCATGCTTGCAGTTCTGGCTGTGTTGGTGTGCAATATAGGGCTGATCTTTATGACACGATGCCTTTCACTCTTTCCTACACAGCTACGCTAAACTAAAGAACGAAGAATGGCAGAAGCCACTGCTGCCCAAACGAACGCTAACGCCCCTCGTCGAAGTGGTTGGATGCAGTACATTCCTTGCTCGACTACTGTTAATCATGTAAGTTTGCCAAAGCGATTCGTAATAAACATTTACCAGAATGGAAACTCAATGGCAGCTCAGTAAAGTTGTTCTAGGAACACGCTTCAGCATCCCAATTCTACAAATCATAAACTCTATCAAGTAAGTTCCCTATGCACACTTGCCGTGTGCGTTCAATGAACACGTTTAAGTGTTTATATATTTAAGTTACATTCGTTTGACATTAAGGGTTTCGGCCAATGCGCTTTCGAATGAGTTCGAGGGCAACATTATGCAAGATATCATTAGCCCTGTATCCAGTGGCGAAATCTAGGTGGCGGAAGGTCCGAACAGGAACCGCGTAGTTTAATATGACGTTCGAACCAAGAGCGGCAGCCATTGTCGACACGTCGGTTGCTCCAGCCAAGGTATCCCCGTGTGACCAAAACAAGGCCACCGGTAAACGTATGCGCTCCAGTGGGTACGGTGGGGCAGTTCTCTGCACATCAGAAGCAATACAACGAGAAGAACAAAACGACGTTTACATACTTTTCCCGTTCTTCTGATACATATGGTCGCCAAAGAAAAGGCGCTCAAACGCGTGCAATGTGGTGCCTTGCTGTGGCTCTTCGCAGTTTTTAGCAGAAATTACGATTGTGTCTGGCTCTCTCTCAATGTTAGCAAAGCATATCCCAAGTGCAATATAAGAGCAGCAGGAAGGAGAAGGGGGAGGGCTTGTGTTAATATATTGCCATTGCCATCAGCTTGAGTGCTTAAATGTCTGCAGGACAACAGTTTGTAAGAAGAATGTACTTTTGGGCTAGTTGGTTACAGGTGGTTATTTTTCGGTTGATTATGTTCGATTTTAATATTTTACTCCAACAATAAACAGCAGTCGACTGTCAGCACTTTGTCTTGTTCATTCGGTTGACCCGTATTTTCTGCGCCGGAAAGAAAGGCTATTACATATATCTTACGATGCATGAAATATTGGAACATATTAAGAAATAAGGATAACAGCCGATCACTACAGAAGTTATGTTGAGTAATGACATTACAGGCACTCCTTTTTGTCTCGGCAATACGTATCTGCACTGACACCTCTTCAGAGTCAAGTCTGCTGCGTAAAGTGAAAATTGTGAACGTTTGCTAAAAATCTTGGGTGTCATTTACCTGTCCATATCGACGAATATTCTCGGAGGGACCATGGTCGTACATGACGAAGTTCCTGGCTTTGTAAAGCTGAAATGAAGAATTCATTCTCTGAAGCACGACTGCCACATCATCCTATCTAGACTGAAGGTTTCAGTTTCAGTTTCAGTTTATTCTTCATTCAGGAAACAATGAGCAAATAACAAATAGTATTTCAAGTAGTACAAATAGTACAAATAGTAGTGTAGCCGCAGAAAGGATTTACAGATTCCGCTCAGCAGAGCTGTTGCTCTCTACTAAAGTGGACTAAACTGCGCCAATTGTATCAGCTTCGAATAGGATCTCAGGTAATAGGTATGCGCTGGCATTCGTTTTCCGCTCTTTCCAACGTGCCGCTTGTGCTTGAGGAGCACTTGCTTAAATATCTTTTGTTGTTTACTATGTTCGTTTCTTCTCAAAGATCGACCACCAGACGTGTAATGAAATAGCTCTTTGTGAGCAATGGATGTGGCGCCGAACCAATAGACGAGGTTTAGTAAACAAGGCATGCAAAGAAAGCTTCGCTTTCAACGATAGCCTTAATTGGCAGCGCTCAAGTGTCAACCACATGAACAAATGAATTTATATTGTTGCGTAGGTAGCCAAGACAGAATACGGTGCACGGAATTCGAGAGAATCAGTCCATTCGTTCTCTACGGTGATGGCAACCACTTGTGTTTCCTTAACTTTTTCACACATAAGTCTGTTTTTGGAGACATTCACCTCATGCTCATGATGAGACATTCATGCCGAACCATCCGAGTGCTTTGAAAGGGCATTGTAAAATATAACTCTACCACGTGTGGGTAGCAAACTGGATAAAGTCTATAGTTACCCACCCTGCCTTTTCTCTCTCGCTCTCTCTTTCTCTATAAGCAAATCAGCAAACTAGACTCGACGTTCCAAGGATATCTCTCATTCCTTTTACATTCAATTTCGGAAACCTGTGTTATCTGTCAACATGAAATTCGCATGAAGTAACCTTATCGTAACTTGTTCGCGTAAACAAAGCCATCTAAACCCTTGCACCACTCGAATAGAAAGCGAAAAAGATGTAATACCTGGTGGAAATGAAGAAGGTTTTGCACGGTTGTGCCCATCGGCATGTGACCCATGTATACTGGAACACGAGTCTGAAATCAAGCGAGGTTCACGAGAAGTAACCAGTGAAACGACCAAAATTGAACTATCAAGACTGCGTGCTCACATTAATTTTACATATGTGAAATGGAAATTTAGCCTCAACAATAACACTCAAGAAACCGAAATAAATTACCTTCTAATGATATATTGGTACGCATAAATGTTATATTGAGGCAGATTAAATTAATAACGCCGTATAGCTATAGAGTAGTTACATGAACTTGCATGACAAGTATAGCTAACTGAAATGCTGCATTGCTAGATGCGCTTTTAGAGAGCACCTGTGCTCTCTTCAACAAACAGGAATGTAGTCTATACCTTAAGTAAGCACAATTCATAGAACGGATGCAGCACTGATTTGCGTCAACAAATATGTTTGATGATAGAAGGTTGTTTGATCATTCACAGCATAAGCCGAACCGAGCATATTTACGAATCGTGTACGTTTCTCTCTTGTTGACACAATGCAGATGCGTCGATGTTAAAGTTCTAAGCAATTTACAGCGTAATCGCTCAGTTCTCGTCACCTTCTTTCACCTGCCTTTAACCTTCACTTTGAAGACTGACAAATAGTGCAGATAGAAAAACCGTGTCCGTGTCGTTTTGTTCATTCCGTTTCACGCATCATTATCACTGACTTGCCAGAGGCTACAAAAACATAAAGCAACGCCGGATTGTGACGCTAAACCTTGCACACCAAAAAGGAAAACACTGAAGTCTTGGCTCTCGAAAGCTGCATCAAACAGAAGAACTTACATTGGGTAGGGACCCATGGTTGAGGGGTTGGAGAATTACAAAGTGCTACCGAGTGTGATGACACTTAGTGTAGTGTCACATATTGTGTCACATTGTCACATTGTGTCACAATATGTGTCACATACATATTGTAGTAAGACATATTGAGGGTACTTCGCGCTTCTGCACACGTTCAAGCTGACTGGCGATTCGGTGCTCGTCTCAGCCCACCGGTCAGAGAGTTGCCACCAGACTCACTCTTGTTGACATCCGGACGTTCTTTCTTTCAGGTTTCTGATTTCCGACGGCCATGCGCCGCATGTAGAGCCCTCATAATGAGATGGACAACGCTGTGCTGGTGTTTTGCACGCTCCTGCAATCGTTTCTTGCAAGCGGCACTCTGTGACGGGCTGCGGCGAATCCTACAACTGCGATAATAAAGGCTATTTTGTTCACGCAACCGGCAGTCTTGACTGAATCGCAAGTTGCTTAATTGGTGCTCACCACGTTGAACTGTTCCGGGCTGCAAAAGTCGTTTAGCGTGAAGCCGAGAGCACAGAGTGCGCCTCCGCAGAGGGTACACGCCGCTGAGAAGAATGCCCTGAGGGTTTTAGAAGTACCAAGGTAACCTGCATCCGTGAACGGGTAGACAATTTTCTGCAAAGATCCATGAGGGGGTCGGCTTGATCACTTTGTCTTCCAAGAGGAGTCTACAAAATCTGTAACTGCAACCGTAGTTAAAGCCAAATTCCTTGCTGAAGCTGCCAAAATGTTAACATATGATTGGTAATGGTGGTTTGACATCTGAAGGTAGGCGCCTTCAAGAGTGCGTCTCCATAATTAAATATCATAACTAATAGTGAAAGCAGGAGGCACACATATGCCTGACTGATATACTTGCCTTACAACAGTTTTCCTCTTTGGTTAATGTTTTTTTCCTTCCCAAATACTTGAAACCTACATGCTGCCAATATTTTTTCCCCATGGAGTTTCTTATTGTAGCTAAAATATCCGCCTACTTCTTTTCTATCATGCAAAATCATGCTGCAAGTTATGTTGCGGGACCACCCAGTCCGATTTCAAGATCAACTAAATAAATGTGCACATAACTTAGAGGCGAAATACTACTTGTATGAACTGATTTAGTATGGTGCTTCTACTGTCCCACTAACTCCACCAAGGATACTATTTGATTCCTTGACAAAAACACATGACTTTATCGGAATGTTGGCACGCTACCACTGTTCCTCAGTTCTCTTTTCGATTCAACAAATCTGGACCATCATACATTGAAGCCAATCTTGCCTTATCGTCCTGGTGAACTGCTTGTTAGGTGACCTACGATTGGGCATGGTTAGCAGCTACCTTGGCTCGGGAGAGTGATTCGAAGGAAATACGATTAAATGTGCCAGTTCTTTAAATTTCTGCAAAGCTTCTCAAGGCTTAGACTAGCTTCAAGTAGCGACTGAATTCTTCAATAATTTTTGAGGTCTGATCACAGTGCAGCAAGTTCTTTCCCAGCACAAAAATGTAGCTGTAAGTTATAGCTACAAGTATGTTTCCTCTCTAGAAATCACTGCTTTATTTAAGGCGCAGTATTTGTCACAACTAAGAAAGGAGAACAAGTCAGTGCGTGCTAAGCCGTATCCGACTGCAATTATTCCATTAAATTACAAGTTCAATTGCCGTTGCTCGAAATACGTGCATATAAATTCGTTAACCATTGACGCATTTCATCTCCTTCGTTAAATGCGCTACTGCTTGGTATATAGTTTTTACTGTTATCACCCCGATCGCCGGCGGTTTCCAGCCTTGTGTTCATTGTGTCTGTTTGTGTTACAATGGCTTTACCAGGTATGAGAGAAGTAGTCTATGAAAAACTTATTTTGAGACACATTGCTCTACTTACAAGTAGTGCATTGCTGTACTTGTAAATCATGGTACCGTACTTAGTTAAAAAGCTCAAGTGCTAAATCTTTATTATACTTACGTGGTTTTACACTTGTATAAAAATAAAACAACTTGCCATGAGCGAAGGGACATGCGGTATTAGTAGTGAAGTTGGAGGCCCTATGTGGGTGAGATTTCCGACAGGACCATACGCCACGAGAAGGTCTACCTGCATGGGTCAAGTGGTTTTCTTGCATCTTTTCGATGTATTGGTCGCATACCATTGTAACAACAATATGCAAACTGTCTTTATGGTATCCAAATGGCGTCACTTATTTGCATGCGCTTTTTAATTTATTTCCCTCTAAGAACGTGCTATTGGATTTGCTGTAATATAACTGTTTATATCAAAGTCACCATAAAAGGCTGCTTGACTGCAGTTTTTGTTTAGTATTCTAAGTGTTTATTATATATCTGGTAAATTGTTGCCGGTAATACATGCTTACATTGTGTAAAGGGATGGCTCAACTTCTTGTTAGTCTTTTTTTCATCTTGGGCACCTTTGATATTATATATCGATTTTATAATATAGTCAAAATGCGTACTCGACATGCTCGAACACCACATCTTCACAAATTGGAAAGTCCAAACGCACAGGGAATTCTTTTCTTAGACCTTAAGCCAAAACGAATATCTACAATAATAAAGCGTGAGTTTGTTACCCCTCCTTTTGTTAACTTTTTAGCTGCTAACACGGGAGACATGAAGAGCTCAATGTACAAGCAGCCAATTTACTCGGATAGCAATGCTGAATTATCCTGTAGGATAACTCAACGCCGCTAACCAATAAATTGGCTGCATGTCACTTTCTACTTAGCACATGTATTCTGTTACACAAGTTCTACTTACTGCTATTAGAAGGCACAACTTTTGAATAGGAGGTGCATTTAGCAAGGAATGTCCTTCCAGGTAGGCGCCCGCTTTCGAGTTCACCTCCTGTCATCAGTGACACGAGGCGGATGCTTTTGCTGAGGTATAGCTGACGCACTTTCTCAGCGACGAAATAGCAATTTTGGCGTAGCAGTAATCTTTAAAAAAAGGGTTGTTAAAGTTTATTGATTGTACCGTCACTATATGCACTTTACTAATGGAATCATCAAACCTCCACCTTAATTGCGCACTGACGTCCGAGTTTTCTCGTATAAATATTGCAGACAAAGTACCTTCTTAGTTGCAGTGAGTACTCTGTGCATGTGTCGCGATGCACATTGAACGCACGTTGTCATATTTCTGTTTGTTCGTGTTTGTGTGTGTGTGCTTGTATGTGCTCGCATGTATGCGCGAAAACATAGCCGGAATAATTCACTGCGACCGTAGTCAACCGACGCCAACAAAATGTCGATCTGCGGTTTCTGACTCACGGAGGGTGGTTACACGTGACAGGGCACATCCATGCTTTAAATCCGACGCTCGCGGCCTGAGGTGCTTATCCTTACTGACTACGCATACCTGGGAGCGCCTTACCTTCGTGTTGTACTCTGGCCGTACAGAGTGCAGCACAAGGTTCGCCATTACACCCTGAGAGAGTGCCACTGTTGTAAGTTTGGGGGCGCCCGTGGCCTTAAGAACATGGTCGATGCAAGCAGCCAAGTCGTAGCGCCCTAATTCGTCGAAGCTGCAGCGATATTAAGCAATTAATGTCAAAAGAATATGCCATACGTTTCTGCTTTGCCTAGCTGCAAAGATACTGAGAAACGTGCGTGTTACCTCCATTGCCAGTGCTTAGGGTCCCTCTGCGAAAATCTCGTGCTGTTTGAGTAGGGCCTCGACTCCCTGTTACTCATGGCCCAGACGTCGAATCCGCTGTCGGCGAACAGAAAGCCTGGCAAGAAAAAAAATGGAGTACACCCCCATTAAATAGAAAAGTAAAAAGGAATGAATAATACACAAGAATAGGAAAATATAATGGGGCAGGTGGTAGTGATATATCTTCATCGGCTCGCATATTGTGGCAGCCATTTGTAGTCAGAACATTTCGGCGAAAGTGCAAGCGTTCGCAATCTACGGGCATTCCGAAGGAGAAATACGGATTCTGTTAAAATGGGTTGCTTGAACGGTCTCGTTAGAAATCACTTGCTGGTTATCAGAGGAACAGCTCGTATGAACAATTGGTACAGGCTCTCCTAAGCTTGTTGCTGCCACTGGAGAAAAGTGTACATTTGAATTATTTTGAGGGAAGTAGATCCCAGGGAGAGGCCTTCGTCCTGCAGTGGACATAAATAGGCTGATGATGATGATAACGATGATGATGATGAAGAACTTTCAAGACTTTCTAATCACTCAGATAAAGACATACGTCTAAGGTGTGCCGTGTGTCTCACCTAAGAATGCGGCACCTTATGCATGCATTATTTTACTGTGGTCTTCATTCCTCTTTTATTGTGATACACATAAGTGCTGAGCTTTAGCGTAAAACCCTGTCAAAAGCAAGAAACGTTGTCCGTGTGAGTGTCCATAGTTAAAAAGCCTCTGACAGTTGCACTGAACATTGAATAGCTGCATGCGGTTCACCTCAATAAAAATGGTAACTTGCAATAATATGTATTGCGTCGTTTCATACAGCTTCTTAACTCCCACTAAATGCATTGCGCCCTTACACTGTAGCCAACAGCAATAATCAACTGACGGCGAACAAACCATGTAGTTGGAAGCAACGTTTGGACAAGGGAACCTTTTCTTGTCAAGGGAAGTCCTGTTGTCCTAACGTTGACTTTATGCTGAAGTCTTTTTATTTGTCCACTGTTGATTGAGCGCTTTGTCTAGTTTGGACATGTGCAACAGTTATGCGATGAAAAGCGTCTGTGACGACGTAAATTCTTGGCGCCACATTATGTTCAACAAGCGACTCGGAAGTCTCTCTCAATTGTAATTTCAAGGAAAATCGGATGACAGCGATCTTAGTTGGTTTCTAATTTTTCATCCAGAATTGTCTGTACACACACTCCTGGACCCGTTATTGTCCTCTTGCCATCTAATGGCACTTGTAAAGCGTCGTCGAAATACTCGAATCAAAACCGGACTTCAAATAAACAAGATTCAACAAACATATGAAAAAAGCCACAGTTTCGCACGCAAGGCGTATCGTCGATTGCGATAGCAAATGCAGGGACACCTATATGAAGTAACGATACTAGTTATATCGGCCATATAAACTTGTAAATATAGGTATGCTAAATAAATCAACAAGCATGGGGTCACGCGCACACACGCCAACAAGGACACATCTCACTCGATGACAGCGGAAACTCGATGTCGCAATGGTGCAGTGAGGAAACGCAGCCGCAGCAGCGAGCGAATCGACTTTTCGTGCAGCCGCTCGCATCAACGCGAAGCACGCCACGATGACAGAGCACAGCGCGGACCCGGCCCCCGTCGCAGATGGCTTTCAATGCAGCCGGGAGCGCGCGACCACACGGGGCTGCATGTTTAAGCCGTAGGCCTTTAGTGGCTCATGAGTGTCCGGGCGCAGTCCGGGGTGGACGCACGAAAGCGGTGATCACCGGCGAGGGGAGCAAGGAGAGGAGGCGCCATGCCAGTAGCGCAGTGCAAGTGGACGCGTTGGGCTGCGTGCACATCGGCTCGACTCGACTACGCTCCGCAATGGCGGGACGCCTACGGACAAACGCGCAGAACACGCGCTAACAAACTCCTCCGTAATGCCTAGACTCTTAAGCAAATCTACACCCTTTGGGTCGTATCTTGCCACACAACGATAATCACCTTCTGTCTTGCTTGCGTTTCCTTTCTTGAAAACGCCGCGTTCACTACTTTCCTGGCGAGGATGCCATGTCATGGTGATAACGCGCATGCCGTTCGTGACTGCGAAGTACCGCGCTCGCAGCCTTAAAGGAAGGGAATGCGGGGAATACCGACGACGATTATCGTTGTGCGGCAAGATACGACCCAACGGGCGTAATTTTGTTTTAGAGCGTAGGCACAGTCATATATTCAAGGAGCATAAGCGCCCACGTTTTTCTCTGTCGCATCCGCTCTTACTCGCGCATGCGCGCGAACCTCCGGCGCCTCCGCAAGTGCCACGCCCCGCTGTACTTACTAGCAGTTGCAAAGTCGCGCCCGGGCCGCCCGCAGTAGAACGCGCCCTGCTTTTGTCCCCTCCCACCGAAGACATGCGCGACGGAAGGCAGTGCGCTTCATCCCCGCTTTTTGCCGTTACGTGCGCGAGATTGAGCACGCGAACGCCGGCTCACCCTCCCACCCGTTCACTCGCGCATACAGCTACGGCAAGCGGCGACAATTTTATCGCCCTTTCCCTTTACACGGAACCTCACGACGACGGCGACGTCCATGCCGACGGCAGGAATGCGCCTGAAGTGTCCATATAAGTGCTATCGCAATAAAAAGGAACTTCAATTTAGCGAACATAGTTCTGTCAGCGGAAAAGATAGTTGCCTAGACAGAGATAGATAGTTGCCTGGACTCTCCCAAGGGAAATTGATGAAGTAAACAGCGGACGTTTCGAGCAATGGTGGCACGAAGAGCACAGGATGTCGACGTGGTGTCTCGCTTCCTTGATCTGCGGCCCTTTGTCCGTCGGCGCGCATGCCGTGAGCGACCCTGATCACTTGGAGCATGTAGCCGTCGTCCGTGGTCGCGTAACTTGTCTCGCATGGGTAGCCACGGTACCTTATGAGCTCACACTGCGTCAGCGCAAACGTAAACGTAGGGCTATTGTCATCATCAGTCAGACTAAGCCCGCCTTGGCAAGACGAAAATCTCGCTGAAAGCCGAGATTTGAAATGTTCTACTTAACCTTCAAGCTTCACAAGTTTACTTCAGGGCTGAGGATATTAGCCTTTTGAGATCGAAAAAAACATACCTTCATTAGGCTTACATTTTTGCTACAGGGGCTGTTCTTCATTCGATAAACTTTTTTATCGAGGCAATGAAAAGGAGATTAGGCCGAAATAGGCCTCCAGTTACTCGGAGTCTGAGAAACCGTTATTATTGTGCACTTGTGCTCTTATGCCTTCTTTGTGCGCAAAGCTACTCCTAGCTAGCTACTAGTCTAGCTACTAACTAGACTAGCAACTCCTAGTCTCAAAAACAGCATTGTACACATTGGCTCTTATACGTACATAAACATAGCTTCGATGTCCTTGTACAGATACCCTATACATACAGTATATATTCTTATGATTTCAGTAAGAAGAACGCAGCGTTACAAATAAATTCTAGAAGTCACAGCATAGACAGAAACTACACTACCTCTTAACCTACAAGCGAGCGCAGAGTAGGGGCATGTACAAGACGCTTCTTTACTATTAGTTTTTACAAAACCACCTTAGCTGCACCATCTACCCATGGCATCTCAGAAATCGCTCAGCATTCCTTCATCGAAGCACATTCAGCACCGCAAGCACCATGCCACACCTGTCGTCATGGTCTTAAATAGTTAGTGTCTTCAAGTTGACTCACAATATTTAATGTTATCAGTACTGCAACAATTGTTAACTACAGTGACACCCTTTCGAACTCAGGCTGCCGAAAGAAGAGCGTAACAACTCCAACTCACGGGCGTCATGCTAGCCTCCAGTCTCATATCCTCTTTCCCGGTAATTACGGCAACGAAGGCCATGAGCCATGCTGCCGAAATCTGACGCAGGCCGTCCATGTTGAGGGATTGGTCGGTCGCTAGACAAATGCGAGAAACCTGGGGCGAGACTCGCATATAAAGATTCCTCATACGCGAACGCATCACTGGTTCGAGCACCAACGGTGCTTGAGATACGCGGTCGCATGGTGCACATCACCTCGCTTTCAAGCACTATGAGAAAGAAAGAACCTATTTGGTGACGTCAAACAACAGCATGGCGGCATCGTTGCCACGCGGAAATGTACGATGCCGCAGGGGGTATTTGTGTGGGCGTTTGCGAATATTTGCGAGTACTATCGTGCAGATACGCGCAACAGGTTGTTGCCGCAACGCAAGAAATCCGCGGGGTGATGCAGCCGCTGCACAAACGGTGCCCCCCTCCCTCCATAGTGCACGAGTTAATCAAAATCCCGTTCCCTGTATTTGACAACGTTTGTACAGCAGTCGTGGACAGACTGGCCAGGTTGCGTAACGTGGCCGCGAACAAGTTGGCTGATTTCAATCTTGTGGCTTGATTGAATGTCCTCGCCCAACGATGTTCGGTGGCCTGCTGTAGCGGATGGAGTCAGTGAAAAAAAAGGAAAGCTCGGCTTCAATAGAGGCTCACACGTGATAAGGCCACACGGGATATGTCATCCTGTCCGGCAACCTAGCAATGCTAAGTGAAAGCTGTGAAGTAACGATATTACTGTGTAGTATAGTAAGTGTAAGTGTTTTTATTTACAGTAAGCAGCATACAAAGCTCACTGCAGGGGCAGGGGCTAAAGGCAATCAAGCCTGACAAAGGTCCCTGTCCCTCCGCAGTTCATGGCAGCTCACACGCTTCGAGTTCAACAGAGTAAAAAAAAAAAGATTGCAGTACATCAGTTTCAGGAAAATGGACAACTAGCTACTTGCAAGAGTACACATAACAAATCACATGAACAAGAGAAAAATATACATAACATCTCTAAACAATCATACAGAAGAGGTCGCGCGCACGCCATAATATATAGCTACACAAAATAAATTCAAGAAATTTGAAACTAAGAATGCATGAGGATACGATGAAATTACATTATACATGGAAACACTCAAAATACTAATTCTTGAATGATTTAAGCATTGGTCGAGGCATGAAAATTCACAGGTTAATGATTATACTGTATACATGTGGTAATTAATAAGTTCTTTGCTTGTTTTTTAAATGCAGCACTACTGCCTGTAAAGTTCAATCTATCTGCAAGAATATTCAAAACATGATGTGTCTGGTAGGCAGCACTTTGTTTTCCGTAATTAGTTCTTACTTTAGGTGCTCGAATCCTTTGTTCTCGTAAACAGTAATATAGTTTTTCGGTGCGGCTTTGTTCATATAATTTATTTTGTTGAATTACTTGGAGCAATTTAAAATAGTATAACTGATCAACCCTGAGCATGGAATGTTTTATGAACAGTGGAGCAGTTGGCAGGTCTTGTAATTTTCCCCTGTACTTTTCGAAACAGCGCAATATTTTCTTCTGCATAGCTTGTATTCTGTATAGCTTGTATTACCCCAAAGAATGGAGTCTGTTGAAAGAGTTCTCTAATGTATGGTTGATCTGTTGTTCCTGTTCACACAATACATGGTTTCTAGAAACCATGTATTTGTACTAAGTGGGGTATTTTGCTAATTACACTTTTTAGCCTTAACTGAACCTTTCTGGACGAAACTGTTTTAAAGCGAAGCTTTCCTTCTCGACTTTCTAGAAGATTGGCTTGCTTAATTGACTGGTGGGGTTCTTGACAGGTAGGCTTAACGTAAGCTTAAAAGAAAATGCTTCTTAATATAAGAAAACGCCTGCGATCGCGGAATTCGAACTTGGACCTCTGCCACGATAGACCAATCTTCGACTCATACTAGGCCACAGACACAGGCTTCTAACGCAAGCGGCAGCTCTCCCTCTCTAAAATGTCTGAAACTCTCGTTGGCACTTACAAGCCAACGAAGTCGTCTAAATGCGTTATTTTTGGAATTAAATTTGGATTTGAAATGGTGCTCGCTACTGTCTTGTCGAGCAGACAACATGTATTTCTGGGCATGTGCCCAAATTGACCAATTGCTGCTAGAAGTCATGCTGCCCCAATGCAGTGCAGCGAATTGTCGGCTGCTTATAAGCACGTTGTGTTTGCAGCAGCACTGTAATTTATCGAAATTGACTGTAGCATCTAATCAGGTGTGGTGATCGAGCCGCCGTAAGTGATCCGGACTCACTCATGGTGCAGCTCCCACAAGACGCCAAGGCGGCGGGAGACCTTGCGTTCCTGCGTACATGTGGATTGAAGCTGCGACGCTGGCGCCCTGAAGCCTCTCTCGAGCACCCGCTGAGGTAGTGTGGTAGTATGGTATCTTGTTGGTGATGGCTAATGGACTAGCAGGGAACTTGGTTCATTGGATATGTGCCACTGAATATGTGCCGAAACAGACACGTTCGGCACAGCGTATGTGATATTGGCATGCGCCTATTTTTGGCCAATCCCCCAGAATGGATATGGCAATGTGACATAAGGGGTATGCTTCCATAAATATATTAACGCGATAGTACTAAATCCGTAAGAGACATCTCCGCGTAGAGTAGGCCATTTCATGGACAGCCACTGCAAACATGTTGCAGCCATGATGCTATGAACAAGGGAGAGTTGCTACGGTGTTTCAACTGGGGGGCAGTGGTTAGAAAAAAACTTACTGTGTCTTGGTAAGATTCAGCGTGCTGGTTAACCACAAGGTCTCCACTTCGTGTGTCTGCCGATGTATCCATAAGATTTCAAGATTAATGGACGGCATGGTGATAAAATATTCTTCATAGTAATCATCATAACATATAAAACATACCACCCAGCTAAAATTACAAATTCATCACAATAAAAGTTGCTGCAAGTTGCTGATCGCATTCTTGTCACCAATGATCTCCAAGCGAAGAATGCGCTGACACTTATTTCTAACGCGAAGCTGTTCTTGCAAACCCTGCCTCCTGAGTTGCACCACGCAGTAAAAAAAAGGGGTTACATACTTAATTAAGGGTTCGACACTGTGTTCCCCCAGCATAGCAGTTTGATGCTCAAGAAATTAGGTCACAATTGATGGTGAACTTACATTGCACCCACACTAACTAGCTCTTTCAGATGATCGGCACGTGTTGCGTGAACGAGAAGACATTCGCTCAAAAGAAGTTTGATTTGCGCCAAAGACGCAAGGATGAAATGCAAAAATTTATAAGCATTTGTATAATCACTTCAAAAAAAAAGAGAGACCATGGCTTCACATAGATTCGCAGACGTACGTTGGAACTGAGGAATTCTTTTGTGTACGTCGTCTTTCAGTTGTCCAAGTCCTATCTTCTCGCTTCCTGCTGTGTGGGAAAACTAAGCTCACCGAATGGACAATGCCTGCTTGTGACGGAAATGTGTGAGAAACTGCAGCACCATCTGCGCCCCACCACCGCACTTCGCTATAATAATTAAAGCCAGCTTTTGAACACTGCCTGTTCCTTTACCCACACCTTACTCTTTCCTACAGGCTCAGTGTCATTTCCTCTGGAATGAGAGGCAGCTGCTTAATAGTTGTCCTGGTAAGCAGTGCTTTTCCTAATGAAGACGAGTACGTTGCCTTTCTTGTCTGCCCCTGCGGTTTCTATAACAGTAACATGTATCAGTGATCAGCTTGAAGAAATGGGTACCAGCGAAACACAAAGGGACCCGCACACAAGGAAAAGGCGTTAGACACGGTTTCCTTGTGTGCGCATCGCCACTTTATGTTTCGCTGGTACCCCCTTTTTTTCAAGGTCATCATGCACCGACAGTCTCAAGAGCTTGCGCTAATGTGTTAGTGCCTTCGCTAAGCAAGGGACGAAAGAAACAAAGCATGGTCCCGTTTTGTAAACTACATTGTACAAACGCCGTTATCACCAATGCTGACATTGAGTTTGAAGGGAATGGTAAACTGACTTATGAAACGACCATTTCTTGCCGCTGTATACAAGGTACCCGCATTGAGAAACAACGCCCAGTGGAATAAAAAAATACCGTTTCACATTTCACAGACAAATTTAGAGACGGGCGCTGCGGACCCACAATTTCTGATACATTTTATGAAAGCACTGAGAGCGTTTGAGGGCACCATCGAATATTCTTCGCGAGTAATGAAGCAAGCGTACAGATACAGAATTTCAGTTCATTCACGTGCGTTCATTCATTGTGTTCGCGAATGCGCTCAATTTATGTGCTGCGGCTCATAATTTCAGTGCACTCAGTTACTAGGGGAGAAGTGGCTGGGTAGTGCTCTACGAGGCGCAATTGTTGAAACAGTTGCATATTTCCGAGCGCATCATCCAACAGTATAACCCAATTATTAAAACGAAAGCATATACTTACTCTTCATAACTACAATAATGTATTGGTATTCCTTATTAGATACTGCAGTGAATATCAATAAATTTCATTGTTGCTGTAACTACAACATCCTTATGAGCAGGTGGACAATTCGCTGGGCTGCATTAGTAACATGAGTTCAAAACATAAATTGTTAAGGTTGCATATACTTAGAAGAGTCATTAAAGGGCGGTAAGGACAACCAAGCAACATGAACATACTCTAAATATTTCCATTAATCTCAAAGCCTTAACTTGGTTGAAAACCACAATAAGGTCGCACTAATACTGAAAAAGTTAGCTTGTTTTCTTGTTTGGATGGGAAATCTGTACTAATTCTTTTTTTAATTGATGAGTGACAAAATTTATATCGTATAAGATATAGCAAGATTTGGAAAAAGGAAGGGGACGTGTTCTGGCACTGGTCTCGGACGAGAGAGAGACACGTTTATCCGTAAGGAAAAGCGAATCGCAACCATTATACAGACCCATCAGCGCAGCCTTTCAATAGGACGGTCGTATTGCACCCTGTGCTGTTCGGTAATTCATTAATTCACAATGGGACAGAGTGAATGCTCTGTTGTCGAGGCTTGCGTAAGGGCCCGCCTGCATTGCGGGTAACGTTAACGCGAAAGTCTACCCACCTGCGTCAACTCGTGCTCTTCGCAGGGACAAAAAGAGTTGACGCCACAGACTGTGCGCACAGGCAGGCAACAATTAGTGAGGAAATTCAGAGCCACCGCGACAGTCTGCTTGCATTATACTGATTGACGAGTTTGTTCGACAGGCACGCGAGGCCAGCTGTACGCGGGCGATAAAGTTACACCAGGCGGTGCCATCGAGATGAAACGCGCGAGTACAGTTGTGCTTAATTTATTGCTTTCTGTTTGAATCGCAGCTACCGCAGGCTCGTTTCTTTATGTTACCATTTTTCTTCGGAAGTGGGGAGGGGGCTAGGGGTGAAGGTCGCTATTGCACGTGAGAGAAACAATAAAATAGGTGTACCCTTTCTGCACTTACAAGCTGTGAAAATAAAATAGCTACTGCCGTCAGAGACTCCAGAAAAAATATGCACGTCCAACACACGTGTTGCAAATTATGCAAAGCGAACTTTTGACGACGCGGGTAGTTAGAGCTAAATTCGATTCGTGCAGTCGCATCCATTTTTCTTCTTAGGCAACGTGTAATCTCACGCAGTGTTTATCTTTATGCACAGGCAGAGGTCACAGCTTTTGTGCCGCCCAATTTTTATGCGCTACACCGTTCCCGAGCTGTAACGAAATGCAGATCTCTTCATGCGAATACAGTGTGGTATGTCGACGCAGTGATTTTACGATGACGAAGGCGATGTTTGATGCTTGATTATCAAAGAAAAGTCAGAAAGGGCACATTGCGGAAAGAAGTAGAAAGCTAAAGACTGCGTTGAGGTTGGCTACTAGTCTGTTTCATTCCATCGCGAACGTATGGAAACTAGTGTGCTGCGTGCATATGGAAAATAGCGTGCATGCTCCGCGATGTGATGAACGCGCAAATCATCTGAAAGAGCTACATGGGGTTGTCACGAGATCGGTAAGCACGCCATCACTTCATTTTATTACCTTAAAGGTCCCCAGGATTGGGAGTATTACATCAGGGGTGGGTAGCAAATAAAAGAAATTAAATACATAAGGAAAAGATGTTTAGGCACAAGTTTTCTCGTTATTCAATATGTTAATTATACAGTTCAAAAACGTGGATGGACAGGTGAATGTGGCGATTTCGTGTGCTCGTGGTCTAAGAGCAATTAAAGAAGAAAAAAAATTGTGGCCTATGGTTAATGGCCTCCGGCTCTTGTGATGCCGGGAGGTCAAGGTGCGATCTCAAAACCTGGCTCGTATTTTAGTTAGTCTTTGTACGTACACTATTCGGCAGGACAGCGGAAGGAGCAGCAGCCTTGGTAAGAACTCCTAAAGGCTCGATTTCGAAAGGTTCGCTTCAAAAATTTTATGGTGTGATTTTTGTCGCACCGAAACAACACTCGGACATTGAGGTGCGTTTTAGGGGGAGGACTGCAGATTTCTTTTCCACGTTTTGTGGTCTTTTAACGGGCACATAAAATCCATGTACGCGAGGGTTCTCGCATTCCATCTCCATTGGAATGCATCCGTCGGGGCATGGAATTGAACTCGCAACCAATCTCGCGGTCAACAACGCAAGACCGTGGTTACTTAGCTGCCGTGGTCGGTATATATCCAAGCTCTAGCACGCAGAAGAGTGCATAGGATTGGCATGCGGAATCTTGTTGCGCACCGACTGTTATGATAATGTTACGTGATTTTCAGGTGCAGCAAACGGTTCTACCCTTAATAACAAAGTAGTCCAACGGCCAGCACGGCGGAGAGGTGCTCAGTCTGGTCTAGCGGCAAATGCTAGAGCTGCGCTAATGCCAGGGACAACACACGAGCAAATAATTGAAATCATATTGCGCGCTAGGTCAGTTCACGTCACACCATGGCTTGCTTTGACTCGCTGGCTCCTTTAAGCCCTGTACTTGCACTTTAATACATAACCTTCAACCGAAAGGTTCCGAGACTGATTTAATAACGCGAACTCATTATATCTCCCATGAGGCAGAAAATACGGCGTGATCAAGCGATGGTTGCACAAATATGGCCGACGGCGCAAAGAGTACAAAGACGTCAAAGGAATGCGCCGAAGGGAAATTTGGTACAGTTAGGTCGGGGTCGAAATCAAACCTTCAGGTTGCCAGACGAGCGCGCTTCTGCGACGCCGCAGTGACTCCCCGGTTTTGGCTGACTAAAGGTGTACGTGCCTAGCGCGGGGGTCATTGCACATGTCCCGTCACAGGTATCTGACGGCGATGTTAGAATGAATGAAGGTGGGTACAATTTAGAGAAAGGTGGATTAGGGTTGATTAAAACGCATTCAGGTAGATTAAGATCGACACAAACTAGGGCAAGATAGATTGGGGTGCATTAAAAGGAATCAAGGTTCGTACAAATCAGAGCAAGCTGGATGAAGGTTGATTAACGTAAAGTTGTGAAGGACACGTGACAATTCATGGCGTCACGTGTCACGAGCGTAACCAATTCATTAGAGAAGTCATGATGATTTCGCATTTGAATCACGTAAGGATAGTTAAGTGACTGTAAAACTTTATCTCCTCAAGAACTGATCCCCCAAATTTTGTGCTGGTAAATCTGCGTAACGCCATACGCGCCGCGACAGCCATGAGGTCGACATTCTTTTCGAACAATATGTTAACATAAAATTCTTTGTGAAGCTACGCAGACGAACGAGTTGTTTCGTGACGCTTACGGCAACCGGACATTATCGCAGGCGTGGGTTGGAGTGGCCCAGGAGGTTCAGCTCTAGGACAACGTCACTGGAGGACCACACAATTCAGGGCTGTACTTTAAACTCACGGGAAGAAAATAACATGGATCGCTCAACAGACATCGTGCAGCAAGGTCACACTGCTAAAGTCCGAATGCCACCACCACATTTATGTAGTGGTGACAGTATGCTACCGCTCTTCGGGCGAGAACTTGGGGAAACGAAAGCTGAACGCCAGACTTCTTCACGGAGGACCAGAGAGACACGCGGTCGTCAGTTTGTGCTGATTTGCTCTCAAAGGCACAAGAAGGATGCTGCGTTCGTCGAGTGCATCCCTGTATATGTATGGACAGAATAGAAGTTGCGGCAACGCTGATGTGCGAGCATGTGATTGGCCTTGTTTGTGATGAATTTTCGCACCCTGCAGGCCGTGTTCGATTCACACTCAGACCCAAATGTTTCAAATTTTATCTTCAAAGCTGTTTATTCGTTTTGTTTACAGGACCTTCCATAAGACATTTGACACCAAACCGAGCACTTTTTACGTATTTTTACTCTTTTCGCCATCGGCCACATATTTCCAACCATCCCTTCATCAAGCCGGATTTTCTGCCTGACTGTATATACAGTGCTTTCGCAGTAATAATTCAAGCGAGGCAGGTAGAAGCGCATACGTTTACGAAAGACATATCCCTTGTGACGACCAGTCTGTCCTGCTGATTCACGCTGGTGCTATGCGTGTACAAGCACCCTGCACACGCGCGTAGTGCCTACGTGCACCAAAGAATGCCAATCAGACGAAACACTCAAGTTGCGCGGGTAGTCATAAGAGTCTTCTTCAAAGATTGCAGGAGAGAACTCTGCACTAGCGTGTAATCAAAATTCCATGATTGCTTAGAAATTTCTGAAGATAAAGCATAAAAATAGGCCTACAGGAATATCCCAACAGAAAAAGAGTATTTAAAAAATTCGTGTGCTACCTGTGAATTCCATCGTAGCTTGACGTTCACAATGCCCGTGTTTCATAGGGCACAATTCGGTGCCGTTTTATTGGTAGTTTCACGATCAAACGAAAGTAATGGATCTTCCTATTTTTTCGTGCACATGAGAAGGGCATTAGGTAACTGCATGATCTGCTTATATTTGTGGGCACAAAAAAGGTAAGGGGACGACAGCCGGCACATGGGTTAGTGATTTGTAAGTCCTGAGTCGGTTCCTTGGTTCATGACCTGAGCTGTTCTTATTAATTGCTTTGAGTTGAGTCAGCATACATAAAACAGCTTTCCTGCATGTGCAAGTACAAGATCAACGTTACTGTGACGCCACGCAGCGCACGGAATGGCATTCATTAAACTACCTAGGCTGAGCTTAGTTCAGCTGAACGGAGTGATCTGTTTCGGCTCTAGTCTAGTCATGATTTTCCACCTGTATTGAATGCACGCAGAGATATCTGTGGTAAAAAAAGAAAGCTGTACATCAAGAGATATATGTTTACTGGTCCTCAGTAAGCACCATATTGGTGGAAAGAAATAGTGTTCTAAACAGGGTGTTGAAGCTTAAAAACAAGTTAAGCGCCTGATTTTACCGAACATTCACAGAAATCAGTGAAGAACACAAATTAAATTGGACATTTAAGGTTATATTCTCCCCCCCCCCCCCTGAAAGAACCGACAGAGCAACACTATGCTACACTGCAACAAGCTCCTCTTTAGAGTCAGCAGCACCTGTAACATTCCGATAACTGTGCTCGAAACGTTGTCAAGCACAAGTGTACGTGGACGACATATGAGTTTGGGCGTCTGGAATGATACGCTTACATATGCGCGCAAGGTTCCAAAAAGCTACAACTCAGACTGATCTTTACTGCATAATGAAGGCTTGGCGATAGATGTGCACTTGTGGCATTTACGCGTAAGGCCATGATGCACTACAGTGTACTAATCAATGGCCAAATAATGCAATCTGTATGGTCATACAAATTCTTGGGTGTCATAATTGACACAGACGTCGCATGGAGGTCCCATGTAGTGTACATGAAAAAGCGGTTGACAAGGATCTGTCGCATTTTGAAGTTCTCCGCTGGGATGACCTGGGGAATGTCCACAAGCGCTATGCGCTATGCAGTATAGCTTGCCAGCATTGACTAACGCAAGTAAAACAAGCTTAGCAACTTCACTAAGTGGTCTGGCCCAGGCCTTCCGGATTTGTGTAGGTCTTCATCGAAGCACGTCTAAGGCGGCAAGTATTGCAATCGCTAGAGACCACCTTATCAAAACCCACATCGCAGTTAAAACGCTAAGAGTGCACGTGAGGCATCTTGCCCACTCTCTAAGCCAGCATCTAGCCTCTCTACCTGTAGAGAGACTTCGTACCTCACTCTGCCGGATGGTATCCACACATAGTGAGGCTATACCCCCTTGCTTCCCACCTGCCGCAATACCTGTGACTCCTCCTTGGTGCTTCACTCCACCAATGATCAATCTGACGATACCTGACGTCCGAAAAAAGGACATATGTCATCGACGGTTCCTAAATAGCTTACCTTACTCTTAATATATGAGAAGTACAGAAAAAACACCCCCTTATACACCAACCGCTGCGTCGTGCCGAGCAGCTCTACCTCAGTTGGCGTCATTCCAAAAACTTACTACTGTCACGTTGAAAACGTCTCACTTGACAACGTCGACGGCAGCGCAATTCGCAGTGCTTCGAATCGCACTAGACTATTTTAAAACAGACCAACACACAAGTGGTCGATTTTCCGCGACTCGAAGCCGGCACTCCAGTGTTTTGTCAGCCTTATGGCGCGGTCCGAATGAAGAAGTGGTTCCGCACAAAGCGTTGGCAGGCTAGTTGGTGGGGATCCATAAATACTTTGTTTAACGCAATACAACGGACCAAAGATTTTGCTTTCGTCTTTCTTGTGTATGTTGTATTGCACTAAACAAAGTATCTATGAACAGTTGGTATACGAAATGGCAGAGACCATACACCACTTGACTGAAAAAAAAGACATGAAATGTTTTTTCCACTGGCTACGATGCCACTGTGGTACCATCGGCAGTGAACGTGCCCACCAATCTGCTCGTTCAGCTCGTGAAGGCAACCCGTTATCAATCCCGATGTCTAAGACAGATGCTGCAAATATTATACGTGTACGTGCATGCCAGTGCACTCAATCAGAGTGCAATGAGCAACATTGTATACATGCCCGTTCGTACACCCTAGATCCAACCTTAAGCCTTCGACTTCCACCGAGGCTTCCCCGAAGGGATGCGACCTTTTTGTGCTGGCTATGGTTGGGCGTCGCCTTCACCAATGCCTACGCGTTCCTCATAGCGATGGCCGATACTGCAGCATGTGACGATTGCGGCGACGCGGAAACAATTCGGCATGTTCTGTGCGAGTGCCCTCAGCACAGTGTGCAGAGACAATCGCTTTCTGTAGTGCCCAACCAGCTGGACGACCAGCTTTGTCGGAAGAAAAAACTGTGCACCATCGACGCGACCTGAAATCGCATCAGAAAGGGGTGCAAGCGCTACTGCACTTCTTGAGAATAGTCGGTCTGTGTGAACGCCTGTGACTGGAAAACATTTTCTGTTACCTGTCCGTATTTCTCATTTTTCTTTCTCCCTTTCTTTGCCCTCCTACCAACCCCTACATCCCTCATTCCAGTGCAGGGCAGCAAACAAGTTTCTCGCCACTGGTTAACCTCGCTGCCTTTCCTCTCTCTCTTTTCAACTTTCCGAGCCGCTAAACAAGGGCATAACAAACCGGAGAAAAGCACGCCTGATTACTGTCACTTACATGAGCGATTGCACTGTTCTTCCATTCAAAGTACTGATGTTAGGGGACCGAATTGAGTCGATTCAAGGTCCTATTGCATCACGGCTGATGTCAAGGCGACTCTAGCAATAAACACCGAATCGGATTAAACTGAACAAGTACTCTCTCAAAGTTTTATTTCTCCTATTACTGTGGCAATCCAGTTACTACTAGAAGAGAAAACGGATGTCATAGTTTCGTTTTTACATTTGCCGCCGGAAGTCCAGCTCTGCTACGTCAGTTTGGCGTCTCGGAAGTGAAAGCATTCTCTCGTCTTTGGGCCGTAGTAGCTAAGTGAAAGTTATGCAAAACTGATAAATCAATTCTCTGACCCTTTTGAACCACAATGCAGCCTGTCCTTTTTCGTGATCAAAAGATAACCAGACTCAAACACACATAGAAAAATATGCGACGTCATGGCGGGCTGGTGCGAGAACTTCAAGAGGCGGCACCACAAGTTTCCCGTTTTTTAAGCGATTTCCGCATTGCTAAGCGCCTTCCCAAACTTTTTTTTGTAAAAGGGTTTAATGAACAGGCCCATTATATTTTCCTCTTGAGTGCCTCTTTAACGACCTTCAACGGCGTATTTCCGCATAAGCTCAATGGCAACGTGGTGCAGGATGTCGTTCGCCCTAATGCCGGTGGCGAAATCCAGGTGGCGGAAAGTGGGCACCGGAACCGCGTGCTCGAAGACGACGCTTTCGCCGAGCCTGTCAACCAGGTCTGAGACGTCAGCTGGGGTCGCCACCGTGTCTCCTGGTGCCGGGAACAAAGCGATTGGCACTCTTATGCGCTCCAACGGGTACGGCGGGGGCGTGTCCTGCGTGTTAGGATTTCGGATAGAAAAAAGTAAAACCATGCCAGCAAAAGCGGTCATGCACCCGAATGTACTCAAGGCTGCAGAGAAAGCCCATGCGTGTTCGTCAAAAACTTGTATAAGTTTCTGCTGAACTAGCTTGCCAAAAGCTGGTCTTCTACGTTAATCTAGCATACCAAGACAACAGTATTAAATATGACTAAGACGCACATGTCCATTTTATGAAAGGTAAAACTTGGATACAGTAGTTTGCACTTTTTTCCACGTACGCGATTAAGCGTAAAATGTTATGCAACCCAATTTTAAGGATTATCCTGCATATTACAATTTAAAACCAGAGGTTGATGTAATTCGTCAACATCGTCGACTAAGCCAGGTAAAATTATGAAGCCCTCACAAATGACGTTTCCTGCGTATTAAAGTTTAAATAGAAAAATTTGATCAAATTCTTCCATGTCATTCCGTTATGCGTCCTCATCTTGAACAAACAGATGCATATATTTTCCCTGGAATAGCTGGCAAGGCACAACAAAGGAGACAACCTTAAGGCTTCAAAGAAAAGAATCAAGCTCTCCAAGGATAAAGACAAAAATTTAGCATAGAAATTCAAGATATGGATTATGAACGATATGTTGGGAGGTCAACGGTACAAAATTATACACACAAATTAGAGATATCAGTTATGACATATCTTGAAAGTATCCTCAAATATAGGAGAGATAGGTGTCGCCGCAAAGCATGAATATCGTTTTGCATCGTTGGGTACAATATCGTGGAAGCTGTTGCTCAAAGGTTCACCATTTCATGTAGCACCGTCGAGCACCAGAAGATGATTACCTAGTATGTTAGGATATAATTTTGGCTCATGATATAAATGTGCGTTGCCACCTGGAAGGCAAGCTAGGTAAACTTTGACAGCACAGCGACCCTGACATTAAATTTGGCAAAATGGATCAGTTATACCAGAAAAAGAAAGAAACCGAACACAGCTTACATTTCCTACGTCGCAGTGACTAATACAGTGAGGCAAATCCTGGCTGCCAGTTCCATCACACCCTTTGCTGGACCTCTAGCTTTGCTTGGTATTCACGTGCACATAGGGGGGGGGGGGGGGGTTGAGGCGAGCGGATCAGAAAAGTTCTCGGATAATTCGTAGTGCTGAAGCTAAGCCCTACGTAAGCTGCGAACGTTTCTCATAGTGTCACCGTTTTCCTTTCTCGTGAGCGCAGCTGTCGCAATAGGAATGTCGTTCCAATGAACACTATGAGTTCTAATTATTTATTAGTGTAATAATGTTATGCAGATCCAACTCACAACTTGGAATATATTTAAAGTGTTACATTAATGCTATACAATTGATCATCTCCCGCAATGAATTTTGCAGCACAGTGTTTGCATGCCTGCTCTACAAAACCGCGCGAAGCAGTGACTTCCTTCGCGCGACTCAGGTGAGCCACGCGACCAGGAATCACACTGCCTCAGAGATCGGCCCCCCGCTTCATTGCACCATCTCCACAATCGGCTAAAATTTCCAATGCACTTTCACCGGCACCGGCCCGCTTGGCAAGAAGCCGACGGAGCCGACGCAACGAAATCCGACAACGATGGCATAAAACGATTCGCTTTAATCAAGGAATCAGGTGCTTAAATGCGTAAATTTTTTGTAGTAAGTTTCTTATGATGTATGATATTTTCAGTGGGTAATTCCGCTGAGAAAATAGCCGGCCACCAGAACAATTGCAGGAATGCTACACGTGGCTAAGACAAGGCGATTGCTTATACGAGTGCCATCCTGTGTGTGAACTACGCAGAAAATCAGCAGCACCACCACCCTGCAGGAACCACGGTCAGCAAAGCCCCGAGTGTTTAGAAAACAAAGCGTAGGTGTAAAACCTACGGTAATAGCCTTCGCGTGACAAGCTCCTTTATGGACAGCCTAGGCTCCATTGGGCACGAGATGAGTGAGGTACCACACATCGACAAAATTTCGGTGCGAAGCTAGGCAGAAAATTTTTCGCGTTAACATTCTCGGAATTCTGAAGGAGGAGGAGGATGAAAAGGAAAGAAGGAAAAGTAGGGAGGTTAACCAGATGCACGTCCGGTTTGCTACGCTACACAGGGGAAGAGGTTTAAAGGAAGAAAAGGAAGGAGAGGGAGGGAAGGTACTATCGGTGTGAATACGTGCGGATGTCCATAGCTTCACGCCTATAATCGCTCACTGAGGCCAGTCGCTTTCATGAAACGTAGCCCGCTTCGTTTTGAAAGCCTGCGACGCGTGGGGCTATGCTCCGAGAATCTTAGTCTCTTATCTAAGTGGTTTACCACCCTCTCGAGAACGTCCCGTTCGTTGTCATAGAGATTACAAAAACACAACACGTGCTCGATCGTCTCTTCACAGTTGCACGAGTCCCAGATCGGTGTGTCGGGCATTCCAATAAGGACTGAGTAGCCTTTCGTAAAAGCCCCCTCTAACCAGCGGCGGCACAGTAAAGTTGCATCAGGGCAGGAGAAGTTCGATGGAATCTGCAGCTTCAATGTAGGATCCAGATGGTGGAAACGCCAGTTGGAGAAAACCGGGGTGTTCCACAAAGTTTCAGTCTTGGTTTGAGCAAGTAAACGAAGACCCCACGCAGCATCTGTGCTTAATAAGGGTATATGAAACGTCAGGGTTTCTTTATGCGCTGACCAGGTGGCATCATCAGCAAGGTCATTTCTGACGAGGCCACAGTGCCCCGGAATCCATTGGAAGATGACGTCATGCCTGTTTATGAAAGCTTCATGGAGAACCTCTCTAGTCTCAAACACCAGTTGTTCAATGGCCTTGCGTCGTAAGGCCCATGAAGAGTCAGTAGACTCTGAAGGGCTGCCATGCAGTCTTAAAAAACAACCCACTTTCGAGGTTTGGCTTGTGCGATGTAATTAACAGCGGCAAATAGAGTGGCAAGTTCTGTTGCCATACAGGTTGTTATATGGGGCACTTTGAAAGTAATTGTAACTTGTAAGGCTGGGATGATAACAGCGCCTGTGGAGCTTGTGGCTGAGACAGATCCATCGGTGTAAATGTGCGTTCTTTGCTCGTATGCCTCGTTCAGTAATGACAATGTGAACTGACGTAGAGCCACTGTTGAATGACGGGTCTTCTTCATTATTCCAGGAATCGTGAGGCGTGCTTGTAGATCGTAGGAACCATAGGGGTAACGGTGGTCCTGCTGCTGGTGTAAAGCCCGAGGGAAGGTAGCCTTGATGTGTCGAAACAAGTCTGGAAAATATGGCTTGAGGTCTTTGTGCTGACAAAGCAGCAATTTAATGACTGGCACGCGGCACAGATGCCGAACGTGAGCGCTAAGGATGTCAAGCGGATATATATATATGTTGGAACCAAGTAGTCTCTAGCAATCATGATTGTTGCGTGAGTCGAAGTGCATCGTGGTAATCCAAGACATGTCCGTTAGCCTGGCCTTGCAAACTTTCGAGGGTACGAATGTTTGTTTTACATGTATTCGGAAAAAAAAAACGGCAAGCTGTTCCATAAAAAGCAAAGAAACAGTGATCTGTACAGCTGTAGCAAGGAGCGTACCGACGTGCCCAAGGTTTTTACGCACAGCAACCTCAGTAAATGTACCATCGAAATTAGTGTTCCCTTACGGTAGATGCTGGGGGCGGGGGGCTCCATGAAAGGTCCCTGTCAATAATCACACATAAGAAGTGGTGAGACTCCTGGTATTTGATAGCCTGGCCATTGAGAGAAACAGGGTATGGTGCCATGGGCTTGCGCGTAAACGCGTTTTACGCGCATTTTCGATGGACACTGTAAGACCTTGTTTACGGAGATACGAACAGGTTAGGGTGGTTGCCCACTGAATTCTTGCCCGCACTTGAAGACGAGTCACCACAGACGACCAAAGGCTAATATCAACGTACATTGATAGGTGCATTGTCTTGTGTAATATTTCAGCAAGGCCGACCATAGATAGGTTGAAGAGAATAGAGCTAAATACCCCGGCCTTTGGGACACCACCGTGTGCAAAATAGTTGGCAGTAGGGCCATCTTCGGTCAGCACAAGGAAGGGCGTTCTGCTAAAATAGCCGCGGATACAGAGAAACGTTCGGCCACCGATTCCAACAGCCTCCAATGACTCTGGGATCCCTTCATGTGTAACACTGTCGTGCGCCCCTTTCACGCCAAGAAAGAGCGCCATTGATATGCACTCGAGGCATTTTTGTTGCTGTATGAACGTTGTGAGGTTAATAACATTGCCTATTGATGACCTGCCTCGCTGAAATCCTTTCATGGAGTCAGGGTACACATTGTGGCGTTCAAGATACCATTCCAGGAGTGCAAGAATCCTCTTTTTCATTAATTTCCCAATACGGCTTGCCAGGGCAATAGGTCGATATGCCGTCAGGTCGAAAGGCGACTTTCCTTGTTTGAGTAGCGGTACGAGCCCACTAACCTTCCATTGCTTAGGAACGACGCCTTCAAAACTTGAGCGGTTGTAGCAATTTGACAGCTCTTGCCTGGCCTCTTGTCCAAGATGGGCAAGAGCTGCATAGGTGATACTGCCGGGCCCTGGTGAAGAGGAGCGTCAAGAAGCAGTCAAAGAGGCGTCCAGTTCTTCCATAGTAAATAGAATTTCCATTGCCGGCACGCGAGACACAGGGACAACACTGACGTCTTCGGCGCTGGGGGTGATAAAAACTCCAGCAATCCGCGCACAAAAATCATTCGCCACCTCAAGGTGTGTCTGGCCGTGATGTAGGGCTAAGGCCATGAAAGGATGTCGCTGTTGCGGAGACGAGCTCAGGCCACGAACAGTCCTCCAGATGTATGAAAGTGGTTTGCGAAGGTCCAATGCTTCACAAAAGGATTTTCAGAGTTCTTTCTGCAATTTCTCCAAACGGTGCTGGATTTTCTTCTCTGTTCTCCGTGCCCTTCTTAGCACAAACTGCCTTCGTGCGCTTGCATCTCCTTTCAGCTCGGCGTCGAAGTGCCGTTAGCTTCTCCACTGCTACGTCAAATTTGGAACAGTTTGCTGTCAACATTAGGAGGCATGAAGCTTTCTTCATTGTCTCTGTGATGGTATCCTCCAGGCTGCAGCCAAGGTCTTCTCTGCATGCTCTTCCATGCAGTCCATGGAATCCATGCTCTTCAGAAAACGTACATAGGACTCACACCTGCCACGGGATCGTCGTACGCGAGGAGACAATACGCGGGGGAGGCAAACCCCAAATTAGACAAAGAAATAACGTACGTGGAAGTGTATGAGGTGGCACAATCCGCAGCTAAAAACTCGGCACCGGGCCTAGACTCGATCACAAACGCAATGATTCGAAAGATGGATTCGGTAGCCCTAGCGAAAATAACAGATTTTTAATAGCGAATCCTGGGCCAAGGGAGACTTGCCCCAAAAGTGGAAATTGGCTAAAATAATCATGACCTCCAAACCAAAAAAGAAACCCTCGATTGATACACTACGCCCGGTGTTGCTCACGTCCTGCCTAGGTAAGCTCTATGAAAGGGTTATCCATAGCAGATTGCAGCGATACCTGGAAGAGCGGAGCTGGTTCCCGGACTCCATGATAGGATTTCACACGGGTTTATCTTGCCAGGACGCGTTCCTCCAAGTTAGAGACGAAATTCTTAATATACCGTACGGTCGCGAGAGACTAGTCCTAGCACTAGACCTCAAAAGAGCCTTCGACAACGTCTCTGACGCCGCAATATTGGAGGAACTCGAACTCGCGGGTTGTGGTGAGCGTACATACAATTACTTAAGAGCATTTCTTTCCAAACGCGAGGCGAGCATCAGTATTGGCCAAATGACTTCGGATTTATTTAAAATGCCAGACAAAGGAACACCTCAAGGAGCTATATTATCTCCTCTTCTCTTCAACATGGCAATGTGTTGCGTCGCGCGCGATCTGGATCAGATACCCGACCTAGGTTATACGCTCTACGCGAACGACATCACGCTGTGGACGAGCAGAGGTTCACTAATGGGTTAAGGAATACACGCTCCAAAACACAGTATTAGCGATGGAGAAATTTTCTACATGGAGTGGCCTGAAGTGCGCACCCGAAAAATCTGAGGTCATCCGGATACATGCGAAAGGCTACAAATCCAGAGGATGGATTAAAATCGTGGTTGAGGGCCAATTAGTCCGAGAGGTACCCACGATGCGAGTCCGGGGTTTGTGGCTTCAGAGCGACGGGAGAGCAGTACAGACCCTCAAGACCCTCAAATCCACAGCCCACAACATAGCCGAAATGATACGTCGCGTGACGTATCGAAAAGTGGGAATGCAAGAAGACGATACCTTAAGGCTCGTACAGGCCTTAGTGGTTAGTCGAATCACGTATGGCTTGCCGTACCAAATCCTGAACAGGGAGGAGGAAAAGCAGGCTAACACAATAATCCGAACCGCTTTCAAAGCTGCTCTGGGCCTGCCTAAATGTACTTCAACGGAGCGCATGTTAGCTTTCGGAGTGCACAATGCTTTCGACGAACTGAGGCAAGCCACCCTGATGCGACAGAGGGAGCGCCTCAGCTTCAGAAAAACTGGTAGGGCAGTATCGGCTAGACTGAATATCCCAGCATACCCCATTTATCTCACAGAGCAGGCCGTACCTCTCCCTCCTTCGATGAGATCCAAAATTACAGTAGTCCCAATTCCAAATAACATGCCACCTGAGCGCAACAAAGAAAGGCGCAAAGCACGCGCACAACACATTCAATCAGCGTACTCTAATAATCGTAGGTACAACACGTACTACACGGACGCAGCTGTGTATGAAGAGGCGACCGGGCAGCGCTACTAAAGGAGGTACGCCCTGGCAGTCGTACCTCAGTCGCGGAGCGTTCGCAAAGGGACTCGGTCGTGGTCACGAACTCCCAGGAGACATGTCGCATGTTTCTCAAGGGGCACGTCACAGCGGCTAGCCTCGCGATAATCCCCAAATCCTTCAACCACCATCATCGCCTACTCTGGTGCCCGGACCACGCGGGAGTACAGGAGATCGAAAATGCTAACGCGTTAGCTCGAGGGTTCACTAACCGAGTGACGGCGTCCTCTTTTAACCCCAACCACCCGCACTATCCCTCACAAAATTCCACCAATTTAAATGCCACAGACATCCTTGCTCAACAGCGCGGAGTCCGCAGAAAATACCCGCCGCCTCACTCACAACGTAGCGGCGAAGATGCCGCCGATTGGCGTAAAATACAGACCGGGGTATTCCCCGATTTAAAATTTCTAAATGCCATGTGTCCCACTCGTTATAGGGCCAACTGTCCTTGGTGCGGTGGCATACCTACCCTAATACATATAACCTGGGAGTGCACTAAGCACCCTCATAAGCCAAATACCAGTAACAGAATGGAGCAGTGGGAGGCACAGCTTGCCCACTCCGACCCGGCAGGACAAAAGTCCTTAATTAGCCAGGTCATGCAGGCGGCAGATGTCAGTGGGGCCCTGGACTGAGAGGCTCCGACCACCCCTCCTTCAAATCTTTTCCATTTCAATAAAGTTTCTATCTACCTCTACATGCATTTTCCATGTATAGCTTAAACTTAGTCCAGTCGATTCTTCATACTGCATACGACGAAGTAGAACTGTTTAGCCCCCTGATCCACAAATATGTAGGGATATGGTCAAAGCTTTGTGTTTCTATGACTGAAAACCACTGAACATATGAGCTTAAGTATCGTGATACCAAAGTCAAACCCAGGCAACTGCTGTACTTAAGACTTCGCAGGTATGTAGGACTGCCATCATTCATGACACAAAGGTCGAGATTAGAGGCGAACGACACCAGATTCATGCCTCTGGAATTGATTGCCGAGCTACCTCACAGTAAATTATGAGCGTTGAAATCTCCCGCTAGAGTCCTCGGAATTCTGAATGATGCTGGTCCGGTTATACAACTGGTCAAATAGGTTAAAAAATTGAACGTTTATTTACCTGGCCATATCGCTGACGATTTTCCAATTTTCCGTAGTCGTACATCACAAGGTTTTTCGCCTTGTAAATCTGTAAGAAACACTCTTTCTCATTTGAAACTCGTAGTACGTGAGGCAAAGTTAATATGTCCTCAGGAACATAGCCATTGCCTGCCAAAAAGCTGAACTTAAACCGAAATTAGGCATCTAAGATCAGTGTTATAACTACATGGGGCAGTGTCAGCCAAGAAGTTTCTGGACCAAGCGCACACATTTTTCTATTTGTTTGTTCAATATGTTTCCTAGAAAGGGGAAAAACGTTATCCGTTAATTATGTCAATGCAAACGTTCTTAAAAAGCTGCGCATCAGAATTATCCAGATGGAATATTTTGCAGTGATCAAAAATTATGTTTATACGGATTTGATTACATCGTTCCATCACATTACCATTAAAACGCAGAATAAACCTTATGGGAACACCAATTTACAGAACATATTGCAGGACGATGCTACTAAGTTGATGCTGGATCACAATTACCACATGCATTCTCCAGTAGGTGATCAAACTGACAATCGGTGTAAATGTGCCCGTTAGCGAACCCAGGTTGGAATATGTCGATAACTTATGCTCATTTCTTCAGGAACTAAATCCAATATGGATGTCTGAAATGTCTAGAGTTTAAGACTTTCTCTAAAATAATTACAACCTATGAGCGAGGAAAGTTGCACCTCGCCAGAAAGGCGAATCACTGACAGGTATTGCAAAGTGTTGGACAAACTTACAAATTAACGCTCGTATTCTTATAGGCCATATAAATCGCAGTGAAATTTCGCTTACTATCTATACAAACATGGTGTCAGGAGCGCACGGACAAACATGCACAGGTTTGCTTGGCGACCAGAACCACTCTCTGCTACAATGCTGGTGTGCTGGGGAACTCCGGCAGCGGGGAGTGCGAGTGCTCATTGTCTGGAAGTGAGCGTTTCTTGCTCTCGCTTGCTTCCCCCCTTAGGCTGCGCAGCGTTTCCTAAATGGAAATTATGCGACAACCACTAACAGGCACGTGGGAGGACAGCGCTCATGAGGTCACCAGCTATCTCGGCCGGCCCTTTCTTCTCTGGCTACCACAGCCGAAGCCCGATATACGGCGTGATATCCAGCGTTCAAATGTCTGAACAGGCCAGTAATGCTTTCAGTATTTATCCTTTAGGCTGGTATTCGCCATCTGCATTTTTGCCTTCATTGAAAAACACTACTTTCCAAGGCACGCTAGTGGTTTGTCGTAAACTGTGAATGAAGAGGATATTGTCAACACAGAAAAGGTGCGTGTCACTGAACAAATCAAATAATCATTTCAGTTGGCCACGCTATTAAGGACCATTAATGACCTGATTTCTATTGAAGTTCAGCGTATTGAAGGCAGAGATACCTTACAAGTTGTTATGCGAATGAGCTTCTCCTTTAATTAATTTCACGTGTATTTGTTCGCGGAATCTAGTGTTCAGCAGGCCTACACTGATGTCATCTAAAACGACGTCAGTTATAGAAGAGAACGTATACCTGATGGAGGTGCAGAAAGTTTTTATAGGTCGATCCGGTGGGAAAGTGTCCTACGTAGACAGGCAGTCTTGTCTGAAAGGAGGCGATACTTATTGTGACATCTTTGTGGGAGGAATCATCATACTATGCCGTGATGAGGGAAACAGAAAATGCATTCGTGGTGACAACAGTCCAGATATCTTCAACAGCGCAACTAAGAAACAGTATTTCGAGCAAAAAGTATCCTAATTTCGGTTTTACACAGCTACAGTAAACTAACCTAGGCCCGAATACACAAAAGCCCTTATAAACAACGATTGCTGACCGCTTAGGCAGTAATCTTAGCATAAACTTAGGCATAACTTAGGCATAACTTAGGCATAAACAGGAATTGTTCCTTGAAGAGTGATTGTGGCACGCTGCGAATTCTGAAAAAGAAACGCGATAAAGAATGCATTCATAACGTAGCGCTAGATTGCACGCTGTGTCCAGACTAGTTGTCATCTATCTATCTATCTATCTATCTATCTATCTATCTATCTATCTATCTATCTATCTATCTATCTATCTATCTATCTATCTATCTATCTATCTATCTATCTATCTATCTATCTATCTATCTATCTATCTATCTATCTATCTATCTATCTATCTATCTATCTATCTATCTATCTATCTATCTATCTATATCTATCTATATCTATCTATCTATCTATCTATCTATCTATCTATCTATCTATCTATCTATCTATCTATCTATCTATCTATCTATCTATCTATCTATCTATCTGTCTATATCTGTCTGTGTCTGTCTGTGTCTGTCTGTCTGTGTCTGTCTGTGTCTGTCTGTCTGTCCGTCCGTCCGTCCGTCCGTCCGTCTGTCTGTCTGTCTGTCTGTCTGTCTGTCTGTCTGTCTGTCTGTCTGTCTGTCTGTCTGTCTGTCTGTCTGTCTGTCTGTCTGTCTGTGCCTCTTTAGCCGACCCAGTGACCTAAGTGACCTGCAAACTTGGGCCACTAGGTATGTGGTCGTGGTGTCGCGATGCTATCGGGATCGTTTCATTGTCGTCATTCAAGCGTCCTCATGTCGCCGACGTCACGCCTTCTACGGCGACCCAGTGGCCCAAGTTGCCTAATAACCTGCACCACTATGTATCTACTCGTGATGCCGTCCAAGTCGCTGCGTCGTCGTCAATAAAACTTGGCAGTCCAACTCTCGTCATGCCATTGTCGTGGCGCTTTTGTCGTCTCAATCGGAATGCATGTATTCACAGTAACATCTTCGTCGTGACGCATTCGGGATCTTCCCGTCTTCGTTACTCTAGCTTCGTCAGTCGACTTTTGTCAAGCCGTCGCACTCGCGTCTACTGCCCTGACACAGTGGACCAAGTTGTCTACTTGCTTGGGCGACTATGTAAATTACCCTCGTGTTCCATTCAGGAGTGTTGCATCGTCGTCCTTCCAGCTTTGTCGTCTGACGCTTTTGATGCCGTCGTCGTCGCGCATCGTCGTGCAGTGGTCATGCCATCGTGGTGGGGCCATCATGATTGCTCCATTGTGGTCATTACAGTTTCTTCATGTGACTTTTTTGACATCACGAGTGCTTCGTGATCACTTTATTAGAGATCTTCGTCAACTTATCATCGTTATAAGTCTTTGTGACACAGTTGTGGTCTCACCATTGTGTTCATACATTTGTCTTCCCGCTCTCCTAATACGATTGTCATGTCATCGTCACCTGGCCTCGTCGTCCTGCGTTTTTGTCATACAATCGTAGTGGTGCCGTCGTCATCACGCATTCATCATTATACGATTATCATCATGCTATCGTCTTTACGCTCTTTCACCATGCTCAAAAATCTATAAACGTCATCTCACTGTTGCCATGTCATCATCGTCATAGAGCATTCGTCGGCCTATCGGCGTCATTCCATCGTTGTCACTCTGCCATTCTTATGCCGCCGTTGTTATGCTGTGGTCCTCAAACAGTCGCTGTCTTGCATCCAAAGTCCGAGCTTCGTCATCACGCTGTGGTCGTAATGTTGCCATCGTTGGTCGTAATGTTATACCATCGTTAGCATTTCGGAATTATCATCTAATGGGGATAATGCTGTCGTCGTTATACCGCCTTTGTCGTTGTATTGACATCATTCTTTTGTCACTATTCCCTCATTATCACTGCGTCGTCGTCGTCTCCTGAGTGACCTTGTCACGCGAGTGTCGGGAAAGTGGGCTAATGGCGAAGACAGTGCATGTCGCTCGTGGTTGATGAAGCCACAAATGAGCCACTACTGATTTTAATTAAACTTTACTAGAGCAATACGGACTTCCCTATCAGCTTACTGTCCGTTGCCCACAATGTATTTAGTAAGGTAATCGCAAATACAATCATGAACACCTTAGACTTCTGTCAACCAAGGGACCAGGCAGGATTCTGTAAAGGCTACTCAACAATAGACCATATTCACACTATCAATCAGGTGATAGAGAATTGTGTGGAATATAACCAACCCTTATATACAGCTTTTATTGATTATGACAAAGCGTTTGATTCAGTCAAAACCTCAGCAGTCACGGAGGCATTACGGAATCAGGGTGTAGACGAACCGCATGTAAAAATACCGAAAGATATCTATAGCGGCTCCACAGCCACCGTAGTCTTCCACAAAGACAGAAACAAAATCCCACTAAAGAAAAGCGTCAGACAGGGAGATACGATCTCTTCAATGCTATTCACAGCGTGTTTACAGGAAGTATTCAGAGACCTGGATTGCGAAGAATTGGGGATGAGTTAATGGAGAATACCTTAGCAACTTGGGATTCGCTGATGATATTGCCTTGCTTAGTAACTCCGGGGACCAGCTGCAATGCATGCTCACTGACCTCGACAGGCCAAGCTGAAGGGTGGGCCTAAGAGTAATCTGCAGAAAACTAATGTTTAACCGTCTCGGAAGAGAGCAGCAGTTTACGATAGATAGCGAGGCACTGGAAGTGGTAAGGGAATACATCTACATAGGGCACGCAGTGGCCGTGGATCCGGATCATGAGACAGAAATAATCAGAAGAATAAGAATGGGCAGGGGTGCGTTTGACAAGCATCCTCAGATGATGGACAGCAGGTTGCCATTATCCGTCAAGAGAAAAGTGTATAACAGCTCTGTCTTACCAGTACTCACGTACGGGCAGAAACCTGGAGGCTTAGGAAAAGGGTTCTACTTAAATTGAGGACGACGCAACGACCTACGGAAAGAAGTATGATGGGCGTAACGTTAAGGGGGATAAGAAGAGAACAGATTGGGTGAGGCACCAAACGCGAGTTACTGACATCTTACTGGAAATCAAGAAAAATAAATTGGCATATGCAGGGCATGTAACGAGGACGGAAGATAAACGATGGTCAATAAGGGTTACGGACTGGATTCCAAGAGAAGGAAAGAAATGACTGCTAATGACTACGAAAATACCAATATGTGTAACGACGGCTTGTAATGACCACAATTGATTAGAAATGACTAGAAATGTTTATTAATGAGTAGTTATAACTGAAATGACTACTAATGACTTGTAATGACTACTTATGACTACGAAATGACCAGTATGTGTAATCATGGCTTCCAATGACCACGTCTGATAACAAATGACTAAACATGCTTGCTAGTGAACAGTAATGACTAATAATGACTGATATGACTTGTAATGACTAGTAATTACTACTAAATGAATAATATGTCTAACGACGAATTATAACGACTGCAATTGATTAGAAATGACTACAATGCTTAGTAATGACCAGTAATAACTAATAATGACGGAAATGACTTGTAATGACTAATCATGACTATGATATGACCAACATGTGTAACAACGGCTTGTAATGACCCCTATTGATTAGAAATGAATAAAAATGCGAAGAGGCGAAGAGGCAAGGCAAAGAGAAGGAGGCGAATGATTAGAGGAGAAAGAGTAGGTTTTCACCGTTGACCGCCTAAGAGAGATCTTAAAAGACCCTGTAAATATATTTTGTGCATTATACTTGGACTATACAGGGTCTGTCCTGAAAGTAATGTCAGTAAGGCCATTGAAAATCATTGTTGGATTCATCGCTACAGGTGTTTAAAAATCTTCAAGATACTCTCCTTTTGGACCGATACATCGGCGTCAGCGAGACTTCGAGCTCTCTTCTTTTAGGTAGTGTGGTTAAGGGCGAAGCAGGGACAAGAGACGTAAGAAAAACGAGGACAAAAGCAACGATGCGCATGATCTTGATGTTTGATTTGCACATCCTGGCTTTCTTCTGGCGAGAGGACGAGTGCCCGTGCGACTCTGATGATTGTATTTTGGTCCCCGGGTCATATTCAGATACCCAAGTTTCGTCACTTGTAATGACGTTGTGCAAAAATGTTCGATCACGTTTGCACATGTCGAGGTTTTCTTGACACGTTTCAACGCGATGTGACCTTTGGTCGTCAGTGAGCACTTTTGGTACCATTTTTGCGCACACCTTCGGCATGCCGATATCGTTTGTAACGATTTCATGAACTTGACTTTTCGGAATGTTTAACATGCCGGCCACTAAGCGAAGACTTATTCGTCGGTCTGAGTTCAACAGTTCCCACCTTCGCGTCACATTGTCAGTCGTGGTGGTCGTGGTGGTCCTCGTCGTCGACCTCTTCGTGGCCCTCCATGAAAGCCTTGTGCTACCGAAACAGTTGGTCTGACAGACCATGTTCTTTGTGAGCGATCTTGAGCATAGTAACAGTTCCCGCAGCGGTCTTGCCAAGTTTCACCCAGAACTTGACCGCAAATCTTTGTTCTAACGAGTACTGCATTTTCATTTGCACAGGAATGAAAAACAACTCTCACGGACAGGCCCGTCCTGCACTCTCCGATAATCGGACGACAGTGAGCGACGGAGCGCTGCTTAGCTGGGTTCTCCCACTACTAGTTTCAACCAATAGACTGCGCTCCGACGTACAGTCGCGTCAAAATAAATTCACTGAGGTTACTTTCACGAGAGACCTTGTATTTTGCAATTCCAAGCCAGCACTTAAAGTGATCGATTAGGCCCTTAGACGAGGACCTTTCTATGTCCTTGCTCAAGGGGTGACCGAATCACACCATGTCACCCTAAGAGCTGGCCATTGCATAAGGTTTCAGTGGATTCCAGGACACTGGCTTACATGGAAATGAGCTTGCTTACGTGGAAGCAAAGATGGCGCACAGTAATGCCACGCCAGTGTCCATCCCATTTTCAGGACCAGACACTAATGCCCTAGTGTACAGATTTCTGCGCGATAATACAGCAGTATATTGGACCTCGCTAGCTCATGGTCATCGCCTCCTTAATGAACTCGACGCACAGATGAAAATGAGGATAGTCCGAATTGTGATGAATGCGGTATTCCTGAGACGACAGAACACCTCTTGTGCATCTGCCCGCGATTTGATGTACAGAGAAAATGACTGACACACATCTTGTATAAATTTGCCGTTGGACCATTAATTGAAAAGGTTTTATTGGGTCCTTTGCCTTAGCCTTGTCATCAGCCTGAGAGTCTGAAGGCTCTTAACAAATTTTTTCTATGGCAGTGGACTGGACAAGAGACTTTGAAGTGTCTTGGAGCGTGCAAGATTCTCACCACCATCTTCATCCTCATAAGCAACGTCATCTCTATTCTTTCTTTATACACCCTTCCCTCTTCCCCTAACGCCGAGTAGTAGGTCAGAAGATTGATTCAAGCCGACCTCTCCAGCTTTTCTATCATTATAAATATACATTTTTTTTCATGGTAAGAGGCAAATCTATATTCACACTCGACCTATGTCCCGGTTCATACGTTAGCTAGGTATACGAGACCGCCCTTCTCTGCCTGTCTATGTCCACGTCCCCTTAGTGGTATGCTCCAGCATATGTGCAGCTGCCGGTGTATGTTTCCAATGATCGCACGATCTCTCACGTGTTATTCTTCACTCTTACCTCGTTGAGTTGTTGCGGACTGGCAAATGCGGTTAGCGTGAAGGTAGCGACACAGAGGGGATTCGCGATTATTCTGCATACCGCCGAAATAAGCTCGTGCAGTCCTGAAGACAAACCCAGATAGCCGGCCTCGGTGAGCGGGTACAAAAGAACCTGCGCAGGGGACGTGAAATACTAAGAAAGCCGAAGCGTGTACGAATATGAACTACAATTTCTTCCGAAAAGAAAAAGAAACAAAATAACAGAAAGGTTAAAAGATCGATCTGGCTACAACACGCACAAAAGAAATACACCGAATCAAACACATCACATGGGCCCTAAGGAACAACGCTAAGACAGTCTGTATGAATAGGCTTTTAATGTGATAGCATTATTGGCTCATTGAGCGATTCCGCCGTCATCAGAAACTTGTGACAGAAAAACGGCCCAGAAATTACCTTATAATCATCTAACTAAAGAAATAACTGTAGTGGCCACGCTGAGGAGACGCGGGGCAGAGGAAGATCTGGCTTCAAAGAATCAGCCGGGCTGATTTAAACCATACACAATGGTCCTGGCTCTGTGAGGTAGGCCCGCTATTCTTCGCTCATCACTAATCTCATATGCTGCCACTTGTTGTATGCGGCTTCCTTAGTTTTTCGCTCTCCTAAGTGCCGCATGTTCGCAAATGCGTTTATTCGCAACTTTCGCACCGGAATTCAATCAATTCGTCGTTAAATGCACGTGCTTTTTGTTGACTCAGTCATACATTCGATGGCGTTCTCTTTGTTTGGCCTGAATGTATGCGAGCAGCACCTTTTGAGCGTATCGAGGTGCTTTACGAAGCGGTGACAGTCCGTAGGCAAACAGGTGGGCTGTTGAAGCTCCGATCAGTGTAAGCAGTTATCGCTCTTTAGCGCCTCATTCAACCACGTCGAATGATTATGAACCGTGACCAAACATATTCGGGCTATTAAAGCTCTCTGAGATGCCGAAAAAGAGTGCCGACTGCTGACATAGCTTCGCGCCTTGCGTTCTCGCCGCTTACTTAGCGTTGAAGAGAGACGCGCGGAGAAAGCGGAGAGCTTCTTTAGAGAGCGTCTGCCAGATCAGCACCGCGTAGGAGGAGCCAACACCGGCACAGGAGAAGGTAAGAGGAGGAGAGAGGAGATGGCGCTACATTTATTTCATTTAGCGGTTTTACTGTGGAAATTACTGCGGCGGGGGAGGTGGCGGCCACTCGTGTTTTTCGCGTTGTCGAGGGCCTGCAGATGCCGTCGCCGGAGCCCATGCACGACGACGAATAAATGCAACGTTCTTCAGACACCCATCGGGCGAGGACTACATCTCCCCGGGGTATGTGGTGGAGCTCACCTATGTACACGGATTGACCAAAGGAATGTAGGGCCAACACCGTGGTGCCACGTGGAATAGTACTGTCATCACTCGGATAAGTGGTGTCATCGTGCCAAAAGGTGGTGTAATCGAGAAAGAACACTCAATTCAATCTGCGTGGTACACTAATAGGAACTCCGTAAATAAAACTCAACTAAGAGATCGCAACATGCTGGCTTGTCGTCTTGCGTTGTTTTGACCTCCTAAGGAGCAACATTACACTCAGAAATGTAACGCAGCAGCACTGAACTCAGTAATATTTTGTCGCAACGCTAAACTCAGCAACCTAACTAAGCGACACACTCAGCGACAAGTAATGCTCCAGCATTTACACATCGCAAGAATTGCTTAGGTGCCCCCATACTTCTTCCTTCCTCTACGTTATCGATCCTTTTTGGCAAGTATATGACGTATCTCTGCCGATTCTTCTTCGCTGAGGATGCGTTTTAGCGGTATTTTTAACCTTCCATGGCGGAAGGGGGGGGGGGGGGCGTCACCAATCACCACAAGCTAAGCAAGGGGAAGCGGGGCAATTGCAGTCGCGGCTACAACCCTACTCATTCCGTTATCCACTTTCACTGCGCTATCTCGGACTCACCGAAGCACTGACCACTTGTGTGTGCACCTCGCCGCTAGTCCTCCACTCAGGTAAGAGAAACATGATAAGATATGAAAAGCTATTCATTTTGAAAACAAAGAGAAATGGCTTCCCGTGAAAGAGGAGACCATTTGATACAGGAGTTCTGATCACGCCGTGGGTGACCACCCAATATCTGCGTTGGCGGTTAAGTGATTTTGACGTCAGGAGATTGGAATAAAAACAGATCCGAGTAGTTTTGCGTTATCAGGCGCCAGCAACGTCAATGGTAACTGCCTGAGGCTCTTTAACGTTCAGCTAAATGTGAGCATATGTGTTATTTCAAAACTCTTTTTACACATAAGTGAAGTAGCACATTTTTTTTAACGGACGAGTAAACTACATTTAAAGAGTGAAGTGACTTACCTCAAGTTCCGGAATAATTGGCGCTATCCAACCCAATGGAGGCTTAATGTGGGTGATATTGGCCACAGGACCGTAGCCTACCAGAAGGTTGACCTGCAACGAGACTTACGGGAAAGATGTTGAGTCGCTTGAACAGGAGCTGTTGTCCTTAAACACTGTGTTGAAGGTATGACAATATATGCCTGTGACGATGTTGGGCTCTCTGGATTTATCTGAGGTCGACAGTTACCGCTACCTTGGCGTTATCATCAATAACAAAATAAATTGGTCGAACCACATTCAACAAACAACAGTCGATGCCTTAAGATCCCTTAACTATATCAAAAGATCCCTATCCTTGTCTCCTCCGTCGATTCGTAAACTAGGGTATGAAATTTTCATCCGTACCAAATTAGAATATGCGTCTACAATTTGGGATCCGCATCAAAAGTACTTGACACTTTAGAAGCTACTCAAAATCGTGCCTCCCGCTTCATCTTATCGAATTATGACAACACTATCAGCGTTACAAGCTTGAAGTTACCTTTGGTCTACCCCTTTTAGAACCAAGACGCAGGATTTCGCAACTCTGCCTATTCCATAAATTGTACTATATCTTTCCTGACCTTCGTTCCTCACTTTTATGTCCACCTGTGCGCTCATGACATCGTCTATTAAATTCTTTATGTATCCAACACCTTCATGGTTCTATAAGCGCTTTCAACAAATCCTTCCTTCCCTTTGCAATAGAAGGATGGAACTCGCTCCCTGAATCCATTGTTGTAGAGCGAAACCCTTCGAAATTTCGATTTACTAACCACCCATATTTGCAGCTAATTATGTAAAAACATGTTCTTTTTAGTGTCTTTTCAGTTGCCTTTTTTTGCTTTGTACATGACCATTCTTTCGATGTTTCTATTATTGTTTTGCCCCCCCCCCCCCTCCTTATCTAATACCCCACACGGGGCCCTTAAGGGAATAATGAATTAATGATGATGATGATGATGATGATGATGACGATGATCTAAGAAATATCGCAAACAAGCCTGCGTGCATGCTTTGGAGGAAATCGCGCAATACGCGAGTATGATTCCAGTCAGCAAGTCTGCTTACTTCTGAAGCCAGCAATTTTGCTGGAGATTCATTTTAAGCCTTTCAAATGCCGAGGTTGGAGTCCATCACGTGCGAGTTGCGAACGAGATTTTCTGCAGACTTTCGCTTCTTGGAATCTAGCTTTCCGCTGGAGATATACTACAAAAGAGGAGTACTAATACCTTGCTGGTGAAGCAGCGCACAGACACGGACACAGTGAACACAAACAGGAACAGACGACACTAGCTTTGTTTCGTTTGTCCGCAGCCAAGTTTCACAACGCAACCGTGGATAAATGATCCGGAACATGCTCTTTTTTCGCTTTTGATGTGTGTTTCTTCATACAAGCGCGCAAAAGGCCACGTTTGTCCGAACCTCACGCATGCGCATGAGGTTCGGGCAAATACGAAGACGAAGCTGTCGTCACCGCGGCGGCGTAGTTGCAATGGCGCTATGCTGCTGTGCACGAACTTCTGGGTTCGAATCCCGGCCGCAGCGTCCGCATTTTGGCTGAAGTGAAATGCAACAACACTCTCGTACCGTTCCTAGGGTGCTCGTTAAAGAATCCCAGCTGTTCCGAATTATTTCGGTGCCTTTCCACAGAGGCGTCCTCAATATGCAGTCTTGAATCTCGCAGCCATTAAAACCTTGATCGGATAGGTGTATACTCCCTTAATCATGCTATAGAGCGTGATAATTTATGAAGTTGAACCAATGAGACAAAGCGTTACTTTCCACACAACCTCGCATCAAGACGTCGCTGCTAACCATTTGAAGCGAAAAAAGTACCTTACCTTTTCGCTGTATTCGGGCCTGACTGAATGAAGAATGAGGTTTCCGAGGAATCCTTGGGAAAAGGCCACTACGGTTAGCTTGGTAGCACCGGTGGCGTTCAGAACGTGGTCGATGCAAGCAGGCATGTCGTAACGCCCCATTTCGTCAAAACTGCGTATAATCACATCATTGTGGCACCCTGCCGCTGCTTCATCGACTAGAACCGTGCGCACAAGCATAAAAATGACGATGCGTATATAAGTTCGATGATGTTGCATCTCAATGCCATGTATTTGAATAGTTAGTTGTGAGTGAGGAACGTGTACATTCGTTTTAACTTGTGGCCAACTTTATGGTGCGCTAAGGTACATCCATTATTCATGTATACTGTCGTCACTTCAGTGCACGCATTGCAATGCAAAGAGCTGGCACATGCAGGGTTATTATGGATGCCCATATATGGACGCCATAATGACTATGGCGGGAACTTTTTCAACATAAGAACTAAGCTCTTGTACGGCGGTCATTCATCATTACCTGCAGATTGAGTTAGCGGAATGACACAATGCTTGTTTTGAGCACTAGTCTCTTTTGGCCAAGTTTTGCGTATAATGTACTGCATTGATTAAAAATTCGGAGGCGTTTCGTGCAGGAAATACTTGTGAGCGCTGACGTGGAACTTTGACGCGCTGAGACCCACCACTGGCAGAGAGATAGCATTTAAATTTATCAAACACAATAAACGATAATTACGGCTCTCATAAAGCTGCGACTAGAAGGACTTGCGATAGCACGTAGCTGTCTTCCTTGCACACCGTGCTGCTGGTTTTTGTGCACTTGTTGTTTAATCGCCACTTAAGGTGCATGTTGACGAACTTGCGCTAGTAGAGTGCACATTGCTGTACCCGCTTTGATGAAGTCATTTGGTTTGGGATGGTATTTCGGCGCCATGAAGGAGGCACTCGGAAAATGAAGACGGTTGCCTGTGAGATTTCGGTGCACACTCTAGCCCTTTCTATTTCTCCTTATTTCGACAAATGACTCACAAGGGGCTTCGAACAAGCTGATAGGCAAGCACTAAGCATAACTTGATATCGCAGGTAATACGTTGTTAACTAGACATTTCGCAGGAACGTGTTACACAGAAGAGGCCTCAGACGTACGATGTGCTTCACGAACTTCACAAACATCGAGAAAAATTTCGCTATCGTAAGTAAAAGTTTAACTGTGAGGTTTTGAAATGTGTTGGCATTGGCAAGGCAAACCGTATGGCACAGCAGGCTGTCGTGATAGAGGAAAAGAATTTCACAAGCTTACTTACGCTATCAAGGAGAAAAGCGAAATTGACGCCTTACCTAAATCTCGAGAACTTCGGATCGTCTTGTGACAGCGTGATATGACTTGTGTACGGTCTGGCCTCTCTCGTGTTCATGGACCAGACGTCGAAACCATTGTCGGCGAACAAGAAGCCTGCGAACGTGAACGAAATGACAAGTTTTTCAGCCTACAACGGGGTTTGTCCAGATTCATCGAATATTATGGCAGGTCCTTTAATAATAATGGTGACTCATAGCAGCCTAAATTTTGCTCTAAATTCCATAGCGAAATGTTGCGGTGATAGATGTACCAGCCTGAATATCGGGAACGTGTTTACCCTAAAATATAAGAAACGCGGGAATGGTTGAACAAGGCTAAGTACAAGAAACAAGCGAAGGCGATACGTACTATTCAATGAGAGCAATTCATAAAGAAGTGTAGGGTTTAAAATCAATCTATCATATCCCTGTTGTACGGGACAGCTTTTCAGCCTCAACACCAATGCATCTCCAGAGGACTTGCTAATGCGATCCATGCGCCAGCGACCATTCTACTCTGATACATTGAATTTCCTGATCCTTTCGCAACGATGAAGTGCCGTAGGGGTGAATGACTGAGGTGTACTTGTGTTTTTTCTAGAGAACGTATACGTATTATAAACGCAAATTCATTGTCCTTTCACAAAAACAAACTCGTACACATGTAATAAATAATGGAGTGATATCAGCAGTATTTCTTAATCAGGAGGATGTTAACCGTTTACCAGACAGCAACCTAAAGTTACAAAGGCTGCTTCCAGCTTTCATTTAGAAATCCTCGAAGTTGGCAAAAAAAATCACTCAGAAACTCCCTTGGGCGTTGCCTAAGTATGCATAAGGATTGTGCCACCTGATCATCACCATGCAGCCCGGTGTCATTATCAATGTTATGAAACTTCATCCATCCACCAGGTAAATGCTTATCAACATCAGTCAACTTACCAGTCGCTATCAACTTATCGCTATCGTTATCGCAACAGTCGCTATCAACTTATCAGTCGCTATCAACTTTATCGCACTAGATCCAACCGTTATCGACCCCTATCGGTTCTCATCAACTTATCAGACTCGATCCTACTCTTAAAAACCCTTATCGGTTGGTATCAAACTCAACGCAACCGATCCGATCTTTATCAACCCTCACCTGTCCTTATCAATGTTGTCGGATATGATGCGACCCTATCAGCTCTTATCGGCCGTTATCAAATTTATCGGACTTGACCCGAAACTTATCAACCGTTATCGGTGCTTATTAACGTTAACAAAATTACAATCCCCTATCACTCTTTAGCACCATATCCAATCACGCTGGATCACTATCAACCTTGATGAGACCAATATAAGCCCTCATAACTCTTTATCAAGTCAATCACTGCTCATCTCTCTGTGTTATGGGACATGAAGCGCACGACACCTCATGGATCGGTGCCATCTTGGTCGGTGAAGGAAGGCCCAGCAGAAGGTGCATTCCGTGACTACCGAAATGCAACGCGTATGTGACGTGCTTGGCATTAGTCTTCCGCAAAATTAGATTTTTCCTGGTATCTACGTGTACAATGCACCATGTCGGGTCTACATGTGGTTCTTCAGATGGCTTTTATTCTACCATCCCCAACTATATCAACAAAGTCTTCATAGAAACATTCTTTTATACAATATTTTCTTTATAGTGGTTCGTCTTACGTGACCGACAGGTTTCCTTGTTGGGTAGGCATACAAATTGTAACGCGTTAAAGCAAAACAATGCAAAAACACGTTTGCCTGGTTTCAGATCACTAATTTGCCTATCGCAAATTCGACTTACGCAGAACTCTGTTCAATGCGCCTGCGCTTCGATATGGCAGATGCTCATTTCTCGACAGACCATCTGCTTTCAGCCAATTTTATTGTGGAACGCAGTGGTGCCTGCTTCGACCCCGGGTGCGCTATAACGGAAAGCTGCTCCAATTATTGTATATTTCATTTCCGCCATTATTCCTCCTTCATTGTTAAATAAATTTCGGGCCCCGCCACTTCGCCTGCCTGTCACGTGATGTTATGAAGCAGTGAAAACTCACTCTACCCAAAATAACGCCGGCACCCTGAACTTTCCCGATTATTTCAAAGAAAAAAAATCTTGACCATTCTACACCTTTGTCGCGATTAGCCTTCCGCTAGAGGCAAATTTTTTTTTCAGCCATGCCCACTGCACCCATTTATCACGCGACATCATAAGCCACGTAATCTCACCGCATAAAAACGAGGGGACGTACTGAAGGTGCATCATTATGCCGATCAAAACTGCAATTATTTTGGAACAGCCGGACAACGGCCAGTTCCGACAGGAATATAAGAGGGCTGCCCGCTCTGGTGTTGTCTGGTCAGTGCTACTGGTTAGAATGAAATTTTTTGTGTATAATATACCGTTGTAAGTGATAGCATAACACTGTCGATTCCTTTCGGCGCGTATCTGGCGTCGCTCTGCCAACACTTTATTTTTCGCTGCAGGTTTTGAACTGCAGCAAAAACTGCAGTTAGAATTGCAGGTTTAGCTGCAGTTCTAACTCGCCGTTGTGCGCCACCTCAATTTTCCACCAATCATTGAAAGCTAATCATGGAGAAGTGGACCGGTTGCAGACGTCGGCACCACTCTAATAATGCGCTTATTTATTCTCACCGCAGTACCCGGGGTACACCGAAATTCTCTCTCAACTTCTGCGCGCTCCTCACTTTTCTTTCAGGCAGTTGTGTAAGGACAATTTTTCAACGTAGGCAATGTTATTCGCTTAGAGAGAAAACGAAAATGACCTCTTAGAAACGAGGAGAGCGTTTCATTGCGCTGTTTGAACAACGTTGTGGGTCACCACCCGTACTTGCCTAGGCGGTGACGTGTATTTCACACGAGGAGACGGAAACAAAATCAGAATGAAAAGAAAAATCGCTGCCGAGCCCACGTCACGATTCCTGTCGACAGTAATGCGTTAGCATAAAATAATTACAACGACGCAACCTATTACGGCCGTCAAACCAGTTGCGCATGACACGTCTACTGCAGCGGGAGTCCTTTGTCGCGCTTCCCTGAGAACAGGTGGCGCCATGAGGTGGCGTTGCCATGAAATCTGCACGTGGCCTCAAAAATGCGCGGCGCACCGGTGCGCACGAACGCTGAGAATCGCGTAATGCTGCAACCTGGGTCCTCTCTCGGGCAACTTTTTCGACCTGCTGCGCCATCTAGTAGTACCGCCAAGAGGTTCAAGCGCGGAATGCGAGACGAGAGAATGCCTTCTTTACTAGATGCCCGCCGCGTTGCTCGCTTTCCCATTGTAGCGGCGGTTCCCTTAGTTGAAGTTAGTTCAGCATAAATTCAGTGAGGCGGCGCTCGTTGCCTTTTCAACTTCCGGCGGATGTGGCAGCGGCGGCTGAATGCATCCGCCGGAGCGTTATATGCGCGGGGGTCTGTTAGCAAGTGTTATCACGGGCCTCCGAGAATGTGATAGATGCCATGTTAATCTCAGAGGCCGCAGCACGTGATTGCAAGTTGCAGGCGTTCGCCAATGGAGGCGCTCATTGCCTTTTCGCGGAGGAGAGAAAAGGGAGAGGGCACGGAACTGAGCTACCGGACAACGCGGCAGGCATTTAGTAAAGGAGGCATTGGACGAGAACTGCGGTGCGTCGGTACCTGCGAACGCTGAGAATTGTTCCCTCACGTGCCACATACTCTTACTTTGTGGCACGTACTCAGTGAACCACGTTATCGCGACGTTCATTTAGGAGTGGCACATTTCCAGTGCCTTCGTGGTAAAGCTCTCTAAAGCATGTACGTAAGAGGCATTCATTAAAGCATGCGCGTACCCAGAGCATTTGTGGCGCACCCTGCGAATGCGTCAGGTTGATGTCCTTGACGAGCACTTGTGAGGTGGTTACGATTCCGCTCAGCATCGGAAAAAGAACTAAGGGATCCTTTTCGTCATTGTAGAGTAGCACATTTCCAGCGATACATACCTAGTTGCCTATATACTGTCGTGTAAGACATTCATTGAAGAGTGGCACACACTTACTGGCATATGCCCAGCGATCCAAGTTGACATCACAGAGAAGAGAGCGTAAACTTTTATTTTCAAATCAATAAGATCTGAGTCCAGTGTCTTTTTAGCACACGTCATATCGGTAACGGTATGAGAACATCGATATTCATGATTAGAGTGAATTTTGAGACAATATGTGAGGCTGATGCATGTTCTCTGCAGATGGAGTGACCACTTATTTTATTCTATTGATAAGGTTTCAATAAGGCTACTTTTGAAGGTGTCAGTGCCTAAGCGGATACCTAGATGGTGGACGGGATCTAGCATGTTTAGCACGCTCGAGGCAGCAGAGCTATATATGACGGCCCCATAGTCCAGTCATAATCGAATTAGGCTCTTCTAGACATTCCTTAAACACTTACTGTTGCTACCTCATGTTGTGTGCGATAGAATATTCAGTAAGTTAATTGTTTTTAGACATTTCTCTTTGCGATATTTTATGTGTGGAATGAAACTAAGCGTGGAGTCAAGTATAATACCTACTAATTTGTGATCTTTGCTGACAGGCCCTCATAGTTCTAAACAAGGTTCAATAACAAGGTCTCTCTTTCTGTCTCTATTTCTCTCTCTTTCCTTCTTGTAGAAAGAAGAAAAGAGCTTGTGTGGGAGTTAATCTTAAATCCATTTTTTGACTGCCCACTTATACAACTTGTTCAGCCCTGCAGTACCTGTTTCTCGCATACTGCGAGATTACAGGATTTGTAGCCTATTTGAATGTCGTCGATGTAGACAGAGTAATAATGGCCGCTGGTAATGAAGCACGGAGTGTGAACATTTTAACGATTAAGAGTGCAGCTTAGCATGCTTCCCTTTGGTACACCCCTTTCCTGTCTATATTAACGTGACAATACATTGTCGATTTTGACGCGGGATGTGCGATTGAACACAAAGCTTTCTGTTGGATCCCGACAAGTCTCTCAAGATTCTTTAGCGCCGCGTTGTGTCGTACGCCTTCTCCATGTCGAGGAATACGGATAACAAAAACTATGTGAGTACAACTGTGGACCTCCCTTCTCTGAAACTACACTAATAGTGATGATACATTTTGTTGAGTTCAAGGAAATGTATCAGTCGCCGTAGAATAATTTTTTTCAAACAGTTTACAAAGCAACTTGTGAGAGCTGTCGGGCGGTAACTTACCACTGAGGTAGAGTCTTTACGCTGCTTCAAAACAGGGACCACAATCGCTTCTTGCCATGCGGATTGAAGGCATCCGCCAGCCCAAATAGTATTTAAAAGGGCGAGTAGTGTAACTTGTGCCGAAGCGTGTAAGTTTCTGATCATGTCATGCATTACTCTGTCAGGTCTCAGTGCAGAGCTCTTGCATGCAATCAAGGTAGCTCTCAACTCGGCAAATCCGACAGTCTGGTCATACGGTTCGTTCTTTCTGCATTTACGTACGACTGGCTTGCATTCTTCTATTTGTTTGTATTTAAGGAAGGATTGAGAATAATGGATTGAGTTTGACACACGCACAAAGTGCTCCCTAAGAGAGTCTGCCTGGTCTTGCATGGTATTCCCTTGGTCGTTCACAAGAGGCAACAGATGGATTTATTGCGCTTTTTAGCTTTCTGAAGCCATTTCACTCTTTCGCATCCTGTGCGAGTGAATCTATATCCGAGAGGAACCTCACCCTGCATTCTCTCTTTGCCTGAAGGTATGTCCACGCTGTGATTTCATTTTTGAAATTGAATTAGATTTTCTGCAGTTGGCAATCCATGCAATATGCCCCATGCCTTATTCTGCCTCTTTCGCGCCTCTTTACAGTCTCCTTTTCACCAGGGAGCCCATCTTGTAAGTTTACCATCATTCGTTTGTGAGATAAAGTTTTCGGCTGCATCACTATAAATATGGTAAAATGTTTACAGCGCCATCTATATAAAAGCGTTTATAAAATCTCGCTGTAGATAAGTTTATCCTCAATAATTCTTCCACTTCGCCGATTATAATTTCCATCGAGGAATATGGGGAGGGTTTTCATGCAGAGTTATCACGTATACAGTTACAGCAAAGTGGTAACTTCCAAAAATTTATTGATGACGTTCCCAAAAGAGAAGTAGAGCCAATTGCTAAATCTATCGACGAATACATGTTGTGTTGGATGCTGTGTATGTCGGCTTGTTTTTATTAAACAAGCGGGTACTAGAGTTCAGAAGCAAATTTTCAATGAATCGACCTCGCGCGTCGTATCGCGAGTAGTCCCCACATCGTATCGTAGACATTAAAATTCTCCACGGTTCATTTATCAATCAGGTTATAGAAATCGCTTTTTCTGATATTACAGTTCCGGGCTATGTATAGAAAACACACAGTCACCGGTTTGTGAAAAAGGATTGCCAGAACTGATACTGCCTCAAGGGGCATCTGAACGGCAACGTGCTGACAAGCTACAGACTTGTCGGCAACTATTTCTACACTGCCGGCGGCGTTAAGCTCATCGGGGTCTCTCCGGAAGATGGTGAAATTGCGAATAAAGTTAGTGTTTATAGGTTTCAGATGTGTCTGTTGAACACACAACAACATTGGATTATGTCTGCGTAGTTCTCTAATATGGTAAAGGTTGTAAAGAAGTCCTCTAACCTTTCATTGTAGTATTGGTGTCTCCATTATGATGAATGTATTTTGTGTGGTCTGTTTAAAAGACGAATATGAGCTCACGGGCCCTTTTCAGGCGCTGTGACGCGAGGTATGCCTTTGATCGCGAGATTATCGCCGCGTCTTGGGCGTTGGCGGCGCCATCTGGCTGTACGTCCGGTCCATCGCCTCTTGCGAAGCGTTGGAGACGCACCCTTGTGAGCGCTATGCTTGACATGGAGGCCTCAACCCGCCAGACGACACCTTGAAAGCCACCGGCTCGGAGGTCGATGGCCCCCTTCTGCTGAGGTAGCGGATCAGTGCCAGCTGCAGCCGTGGGGGGAGGGGGGGGGGGCATATGACGTCACCGCCGGCTCACTGCGTTTGGGCCGAACAGCCGCCGGAAGCCGTTGTATCGCTGGCTCTTGCCGCGTCACATGAGCAAAAGTGTTCTTGGGCAGGTAGGATACCCGCCTGCGTGCCTTTTGAAGCTTATGTTTTCCTTTACTGAAATCGTTATAATTTAATTTTTGTTCCCGTGATGGGCACGACCGCGAGTATGCTGCCTTCTCCCCATCACAGTTTACACAGTGGAGACAGCTTTCACACAATTCAGGAGTGTACTCATGAGCACTGCATTTCGCACAGGTTTGGTGACCTCGACAGCTCTGTGAATTTCGTTCGAAGCGCTGCCATTTGAAACATTGGAGTGCATTTGGCAGGTATGGCCTATCACGAAGCTTGGTGTACTCGGCCTCGATGGAATCGGGCAGAACACTGAAGCAGAAGGGATCAGGTGCTTGGTCTGGATTTCCTTGCGGTCGCGGCTAATTTTAATTCGTTTAGAAATGATGACGTTCTGGCCCCTGAAGCCCTCCAGGAGTTGACCTCCAGGTAGCTCTAGCAGATCATCATCTGAGGCGACGCCATAGTGTGGTGAAGGGTTTTGGTTATTTTGCATCCCCAAATGATATAGATTGGGCAATTTTTCATATTGTTTCTGGTTGCGAAGCTTCAACAGGAGCCCATCATCCTTGCCCTCCTGGATGCTTTATAACCTGTGCTAAGAACTTCGGTAAAAGGCTTTGAAGCGTGGAATCGTGAGATTGTTTGCACTGGTTTGTCTGGCTTTGCAGAATGGAAACGGGGGAGGATTCCTTTGGACGACCAAGAAACTCAGGGAGTGATCAGGTAGCGGTGGGAAGGAACCAGCTACATGTGAGTGTGCTTTCCGGCAGTAACGCCAGCCACCCACCATCAAGCCCTACAAGGGGATGCTGCAGGACCTCCGAAGCAGGTCCTGCAAATTCCAGCTGTACGTTACCACTATAACCGAATATGACATAACCTAGGTGTGCTACTCACACAGGGTTAAGCCTTGCTGCCCAGAAAGCCGGAAGTAATGCAGAAGAGAGGAAAGAACAGGAAAGCTTATAATGTCGGAAAGAAATACAAAGATTCGAGAGGAGGATAGGAAGAGGCAACGACCAATTTGCCTCGGATGGGTGAGTCTGGAGGTGCCGCGTAGGTGAAGGGGCGTGTTGCCTCCGCTGAGGGTCCTTAAATGTCGAGGCACCCAGCATCAGCTCAACCCCCAGGATCCCCTTTGCCCCGGACACAGCTAAGCCGCGCAAGGTTAGAGGCTGGATGTTCGAACCCTCATGTACTCAGGTAGGTGGTGTCGCAACACGCCAAACGCCTGCAGACGCAGACGCCCTTGCGGGATGGAGCACTACGCATGTAACATCGTTGTGCGCCCATTGTTGCTCGATTCCCCAGAATGACTGTGCCAACAAGACACAAGGGGAATGCAGTGTTAAATACAAATGCAGTCCGCAACAGAAAACTCCGCCACAAGCGCGGAAACATGATGGGTACAGCAATTGCAACAAAGTTGCATTAAGGATATAAGCGATAGTGGGTGTCGCTACGGAGTTTAACTGGGTGGTACCGATTACAGCGAGGCATACCTAATCGTCGAATCATTTGGCATTGTGGTTGCCATTGATATTACCCCTTTCTTGTGTTGAGTGATGTGTCCATTGTGTCTGTAAGGTTTTGTGATTCACGGGCGGCATGGGTATGTCCATCAGGTTACAGAAGGCTAAAGCTTAATTTGACATCCATCTTCGATAATTTCTGCAACGATGTTCATATTATTCGCCTTCTGAGCTCGCGATTGCCCAAGCTTTATAGAGTTCTTTTTCCAGACCTCCGTGACATCTCCAGGTGCATTGTAACAGTTTACTTTATAGTGACACATTATTAAGCGGCTATTCTCTCCACCACGTTTGTCATTACAACATATTCACAGACTCAATATATACAAACCGGTACTTGCCTGGGCTTTGCCCCGGAAAGTTTAGGAAGAAAATGTCCGATGCGGTGAAGATAGCAGGCACTAACAGCACAGGCTGGCGTTTTGATGTCCTCTTTTCTCGGTCGGCGTTGGAGATGTCGTGGATTCCATAAGGAACCCTGTCCACTTGTATTATGTATCCATCCTCTGTGGTTACATGGGTGGTCTCGCAGGGGTAGCCGCGACGTTCTATCAACTCGCACTGCAGCATGGGAGATGTGATAATGAGCCGATTTCGTTCGTAATAGTACAGTAAAGATGTTTGTGCGAAGACTTGCGATTTCAAGGACATCCCTCTCTTTATGAGCTTTATTAGCCACCGTTCTTTAAGGGGCCTCTCACCAGGTCTTGCAATTTTGAGCTAACGAGTACCGCGCATACCATTCGTGCCAACGATCATGTCTGCGAGGTAATACACCCTTACTCACCACGGAAAGAGATGACATTGCAAACCGAAAGCCCTTTGCTTTTCTCCTTGTGGTCCACGCGTTCCCAGACGGGCTCAGAGTGCCTGCGTACTGGGAGCCCACCTACGTACTGGGAGCCCACTGCTGTGACGCCGCTCGTAGTGACACATGACTATGGTACATGACTAGTGACACAGACAACATATGGTATTTGTATAATCTGTTGCTTCAATGGGCAAATTGAACTTTAGCGAAATAATAAAACAAACACACCGAATGTCTGCACGTTCTTGTACTTCGCACCACGGAATGGGAAATATACTTCCGTTTTCTCTGCTTCATCCCACTTCGTGCACTCGCGCGCGCACACAACGAAAGTATGTCATCTTCTACGTGTTACAGCGCGCGACCATGCTTTATGACCCACTTAGGCCTGCCCCAGTTATTTGCGTAGCACTGATTTACACCGCTAGTCAGGCGGTCTCCTGCACAGCGCTTAAATTTGTGTGATGCGCAAAACGATACAAACACAACAGTTCGCGCGCGATGCCGTCAGCACAAGTGCGCCGCGTAACAAAAAAGCGACGAAAAAAAAATGAAGGCGGGGCCTGTGACGCTTGCGACATGCAATCCTCGCGCGGAGGACACGCAGCGCAAGAATTTCGCTTGCGGAGGCTAGATGGGACAAGAGGAGAGAGTTTCCCTCTTGGCAGCGACTCTCGCCTCCTCAAATCATGGGTTCGTGGCATTGGAATCTTTCCAGCTCGGCCATTAATGAATCAATTTTAACAATTCTTGCGGCAGAAGGCTCCCTAGAGGATACGTAACAATTTTCCGCATATAATCGAAATTTTCTATGTGCCCTGGCGAAGGGCCCTTTAAGGCCACTTCAGCACAAACTCGTTTGTGAAAGCGCTCCAGTAAGCTCTGTCATGGGATGATATCCTTGCTCTATTCCAGCCCATTCTGCATCGCGGTTCAAATCAATCCTCATCCTTAGCATACACTTGTGTTACCAGGTCTCCTTGTGTTACCAAACGCAGTGGAACCGGCTGCAAAGGCTACCTAAGTTAAGTCGCGATTGAACAGCGCAACTGCTGGCAGCTTTTCCAAGGCCAAGATCCGCCTACAGCTATGAACACTCCTGCTCTTCCTCTAAATTAGCATGATCTCCGGTCATTATGCCTTGCTTCATTGATTGCGTTTCCCTTCACTTCTTATCTGTTCTATTTCTATAAGCGACAACATCCTGTTTTTCTGAAGTAGATGAAAAAGGACGAATTGGGGAAAGGGACCAAAGGGAGCCTCGACGTCATTTCGAAAGGTGGGCCCATTCTTTGCTAAAGTGGCGACATTTTCTATAACGTGCTACCTTTATGTTCCTTACACTCTTAGGTTCAATCACGTTACGTGATGCCGCTAGGTGATTGCGTTAATGTAGCCCAGGCAGCTATGCCACTTGATGCATCTCCCCTAATCAGGTGAAGCAAAGCAGCCAAGAATAGCGAGACAACCTATGGCAAAAATAGATGGCCCTACTTTGAATAGGTTGGGCCAAATTCGCTATGTTAAATTAAATTGATTTTGGGTCAGTTGCCATGGATATATTGCCAACAATAAGTAAATCTACCCCAGTGCTCATTTTCCCGCATGTTTTGGCAACATTTAAGTGATCCTGAACGCCCCTGATTTAGCCCAGCGGAGCTCGGCTAGGTCAACGCAGTCGAAATTGAAGAGGACTCAAAGAGATGATACAGACACAGCCAGCAATATACAACTGAAAATCATAGCACAGGGCTACACGGGGCAAGAACCATAACGAAAGGCATTGTTACAACACACGGATGTCGCTCATCCTCTAAGCAGTTTTATTACAGCGAAGCTGTAATAGTTGGTCGGAATTTTCGTGTCCGTCAGCAAAGAAAAAAAGGAGAAAGAAAGCAAGAATATAATTGAACAATAAAATAGTACATATCTCCTTTGGAATCAGACATACAGCACATAGCTCCGTATTCATTAAAAAAAACAAAAGCACAAAACAAGTGCCGAAACCGCATGATGGATAATATGGCGTCTGTGAACAATACGAGGCACGTTTCTTGTCGCCGCGTGTGTTTCTAGGTAAAGATCACGGTTGCATAATCTGCTCCGATGGGAAAGGGGCAACAGCAGCATACAAATGAGTGAGTGACGTCACCCCACTTCATATATGAAAGGAAGACCTGCCCAGCTACACGTTCAGTTCATGCGCAGAGTGCGAAATCGTAATGCTCAACAACAGTGTCGTGCTAATACTGGGCAGAACAATAAAACATTTCATATCCCTATCGACGGCACATGAGTGTCTTTCTAAATGCTTCGCTGGCCATCCAATTTCGAAAGGTCAGGATGGCGAGTTCTTTTATCTATTTCGTAATAAGATGCAAAATTAAAAGAAATGAAATAACGACAAATTCGCTGTGTTTACACGCCTAAACAACGATTTGATTTTGAGGCACGCCGTAGTGGGATACTGCGAATTCATTTGGCCACCTGGGCTTCTTTAGCGTACCCATGAAGTAAGCGAGCATCATTTCTGCATTTCTTTCTCATTGAAATGCGGTTGCCATGCCGGATTCGGACCAGCTACCTCAGCTGGTACAGTGCAACTCCATTGGTACTGGGCAACCCTCGCAAGCGCAAAATGAAATTGGTGCGTGGCCCAATGAGGTTAGCTACTTGCACCATCTATGCGCATATATACCGTTACCGTTATTGTTTTCATGAAAATTTGTTCCCTAGGCTACACCACATTACAAGGCGTGGGCTTTCGTTAAAAAAACATAACCTCGCTTTCCCGTCACCCCTGAACACGACGGCAAGCACAAGCAAAGTTCCTCACCGGTGTTAGCCCAGCTTCTAACGCCAAGTCTTCACTCACTGGTGGAAGTAAGGCAGCTGCCAGGTTTACAAACACAAAGATCTACGTGAAAGTTCCGTGCGAACTCATGATTGCCGCTGGAGTAGTTTAAGATCCGCAACTTTAACGCGCATTCAGTCAATACTAACTTGCCTAGAGCTGATGTTTGACCGCGCGAATGAAACAGCGATGCGGCGTAACAAAAATCACAGACAAGTGCTGGCTGCCAAATGGAAGTTTATTTGAAGTGCGCCAGCCATTTTATACCTTTCCCTGTGTAAGCTTGCGTACGCGGGTCGCATATACACAAGCAAAGTCTGCAAAATTTCGCGCCGTTCAACCTCCTTTCATATTATGAGCCAATTAGCCCTCCTCAAAATCTCACCAACACATTCGTCCGTATTTTTTCAACTGCGAACTGAGTCGACGTTAGCAGCTGTGTAGCCTGCGCTGCTTTCTCTCACATGGCCATTTTCCTGTCGACCATCAGCGGCAAATATGTCGGCAATAAGCTTTCGCTGGCGGAAATGCAATAAAAGAAATCAATAAAAACCTATGAGTATAGTTTATATCACACGTGTCGATACGGGCTTTCATGTGGGTTTCCAGAGTTGCCGCTGGGTTTATAGCCCCCACTCTAGAAGAATCATGTACAGCTGGGCATACGCACACTAGCATTGCATACAGTTAGGGCTTCTCAAATACTACCTCTGTTCACGCCGCAGCCTAATAGATTGATAGCGTAACAACTGCGCCTTTCTTGACGTCCCATGAAAATTATAGTGGTGAGTGGTGGGAAACATCGGCTCTAAATAGAGATAGAGCGAAAACAAGATTCGAAAGACAGCGAGGTCAATCATATTAGGAGACTGCTTGGCTACTCTGCGGAGAGGGAAGGGATAAGGGCCGACATATGAGAAATTAAGACAGTGTAAAGAATAAAAAAAAACTACGTATTAGTACGCATACTCTGTAGGTTTCGATCTGCCCCTTTGCTTTAAAAAGCGCAGAAGAGCTTTTCAAGCGATTCGGGCATACTACTGCTTAATAATGCGTACTCCTACCTCATCGGATGGCCACATGTCTAGAATGTGAAGTTTGTGAGTAAAGAGAGACGATAACCCACCTTCTGTGTGATTATCGTCTTGTCAATTTACAACGAAACATTCTCAACAACAGGCCCGACAAGGTCGACAACAGTCTCCTAATGGAAGCCAGAATTCTCGGGCCCTAGTCCTAGCGTACGTCACGGCCAAGGTAACCCTGAAGCACACACGCGAGCAAGGATTTCACTAGAGCAGACGCTTCTGAACGCGTTTCATGTGAATAACCGCTGCGTCCACTATGATTCAATAGTTGAGTCGTTTCCTCTTGCTTTTGACGTGCATGTATTAGCTTTTGTTGCATCGTGTGAGCATTGGTTTGCTTCGACGAAAGACCTGAAGCTGGAAGCGCGTCTTTCCGGGGTAACTAACACTCACCGCTCACAACTGGCATGATAACTTTTTTTCTTTCTGAGATATTCCGTATTCACAATGTACTATCACGCTCACAACGAGCTACGACGCGCGTGCGCTTTGCCACGCGTTTTGCGTAGTTGCTCCTACGGAGCGCGATAGTACAGTCGAACGTTTCAAAAACGAATGCCTTAGCAACGGTTTGACCAGTACAACAAAGGATTTCGTATACGAATGCAAATGTTTCTCCCTCATTTGCGTTCGGAACGCGCCTACAGAGGAGACGACTACAGCGAATTTTCTTGCACAACGAAGGACTCGTCAAGTGAGTACTTAAGGTCACCTTTTGCCCAATCATCACGAAAGGCATGTGTTGTTAACAATAAACATAGGCATCCCCCACAGTTTATTTGTTGATTTACTAAGAGCGCAAGTTTCACCGCCGCCGCCACTTCCCCCGTGGCCACCACAGAGCTATGGTGCGCATAGGAAGGGCCGGTCGACGCCATCAACAAGGATCGCTTGGGAGGGTCCAGACACCACGTGCTAAACATTACATCGCTAAGCGCCACGGGAAGAGCTAAAATTTCAAACCGAACGCCGTTCGCTTTTTTCCCTGCGGCTGCCGCGTTCCCAGCCGGGCTGCCAGTGCGCCTACGTACTGGGAGCCCACTGCTGTGACGCCGCTGGTAGTGGCACGTGACTTCGGAAATCATTCAAGACAACATGTGGTGTTTGTATAATCTGTTGTTTCAATAGGCAAACTAAACTTTAGAGAAATAATAAAACGCACAGACCGAATGCCTGCGTGCTCTTGTTATACTTCGCACGGCTGCAAGAGAGATGTGCTTCCCTTTTCTATATGCTTGTTCCCGCTTCGTGCACACACGCGCCCAGGCCAGGAAAGTGTGTCATGTTCTACGTGTGAAAGCGCGCAACCGTGCTATATGACCCACTTATGCCGGCCCCAGTATTCGTGTAGCGCTGATCTATAACGACAGTCAGGTGTGTAACGACAATCGTGTGCTGCGCGAAACGAGACAAGCGAAGTAGCTCGCGCGCGACGCCTTCAGCACAAGTCACAAAAAATGGCTGTGGCTTAGCTAAGGTTAAGCCCAGGATGCGAAGCATACTAGCCTTCATTTTAGTTGTTGAACCACTGTTTAGCCTGGTGAACTGCTGTTGCTTGGCTATATTTGGTTCGGCTAGACGAAGAAACAACTCATGCAGGCGAGCGCACGAGCTGAGACCCGGCTATGTAGCTACGCGTCCGCAAGAGAGCGCGCGAGTTGAGCCTCCGCTTTTGCAGCTGTTATGCCGTCATATGGTAGCTACGCGGCCGCGCGCGGCGCAGCAAGGAAGAGCGTGGTTGTGCGGCTATGCTTCGCATAAAAGCCATCAGGTTATGTTAAACGAATGTTTTAATTTGCTGGACGTGATTAGCGTGCTCTGTGGTTAGCGGTATGCGGTGCGCGACATTTGCAGCGATGTTACCTGTATAACGAAAGATTTTATGGGTTCACAGGACTTCGTTGTAATCGCGTTGGAATCGCAGTTTCCCTTGTAACAGGTACCATCAAGTTTTCACAGCGAGTAAACCATCTAAACTTAATAATAAAGAAACGACTCGCCGTCGCTTTTTCAGTCGTGATTTGTCATCTTTAATAATAAATAACCCTCACCGATTTCGGTGCACAATAAATCCCAGCTACCACCCCAGTGTAACTCTTGCTAATAGCAATGGTTCTCCTGTTACTGAATCCTTATGTGCTAAGTTATTAAATGATTCATTTGAATCAGTTTTTACTCTTGAGGATATTACTATATGCCCTAACGTTGATGTTGCTTCCGGTATTAGTATGGCTGAAATAATGATTGATGAAGCTGGTATTTTATTTTTACTTCGAAAATTAAATATGGCTGTGGCTTAGCTAAGGTTAAGCCCAGGATGCGAAGCATACAAGCCTTTATTTTAACGCGACAGCGTTAAGGAGCTCGTGTCGCAGAAAAGCCGGTGTCATCGGCGTCGGCTCAGGCGTGCGGCGCTTGCTCAGGCGCACATTTCGTTGTCACGCCGAACGCTGCGTTGCTCGACGCTCACCGCGTCCGATGCGGGGGCCGACGCCGCGAGCGACGGCGCGAGTTGGAGCGCCGTTTCTCCGCTGTCGTGACGTCACGGTGTCACGTGGTATTGAAGGCGACACCGCCGCGCCTGAGGAGCTGGGTTGAGCTCTCGTAATATGCTTCGCATAAAAACTTCACCTGCATCTGATCGTAATGGCTTCAACAACAAAATACCTGAGCATATTTCTTCTGGTATCTATCGTTGCTTGGCAGCCATTTTTTCTCCATCATTATCATCAAGCACCATTCCTCAGGACTGGCTAAAAGCAAAAGTAGTGCCCATACTTAAAGGAGGGGATTGCTCCTCCCCGCTTAACTTCAGACCGACATCTTTAACTACTACAATCTTTAAACTCTTGGAACACATTATGCACTCACAAGTAAATACATATTTAGAGGAACACAATATCACCTTCAAGTACCAGCACGGTTTTCGCAAGGGCTTCTCATGCGAAACACAACTTGCAGGATTTACTGAGGATATACACTCATCATTGGACACCGGCATCCAAATTGACGCCATATTCCTTGGCTTCTTAAAAGCGTTCGATCGAGTTCCCCACCAGCGGCTCTTACTAAAACTTAGACACCCACTTGTTCTGGCGTGGGTACAATTAAGTCTTCCTCTCCAATAGACTGTGGTATAAACTTTTTTAAAACAGGGTTGAAGTGCCTAAACCGCTCCAATGTTATAGACATTTCTAAAACATTAAGTCAAAAAGAAATAGCCGTACTCAGCAAGGGCTTAAACTTTTGCCCCACGAACAACACAATAAATGAATTCGAGCTTCACAAGGACCTCTCAGAATTCTCCCGACGAATGCGTATCCGACACTTTTTTGCAGACACACCAGACACCGGGACGACACCACTTAGAGCCCAATCCACTTGGACTCCTGAATCAGAACAAGCCATAGAACTTGACATATACCTTAAAACTATCACTAAAGAAATTATAAGCCAATCCAAGACATCTAAGCGACCTAAAAACATAACTGCGTCGGAGAGTCATATCATTTCAAATCTGAGCTGCCGGAATGACATTGTTATTAAGGAAGCAGATAAGGGTGGAAGTATAGTTATTTGGCCAATAGAAAAATACAAGCACGAGGCTTACAGACAACTAAACAACCCAGAACATTACCGCAAACTAGATAACGATCCGACATTGTCCTATACAGTGACAATTACCAACAGGCTGAAATCACTTTTGGCTGATGAATTGATAACACCATCAGAATACAAATTTCTTAAACCAAGCAACAAAACTGCCGGACGTTTTTACCTCCTTCCGAAAATTCATAAAATTCCATCCGCTGAACTATACACTGCTATTATCCCAGGCCGTCCGATAGTATCAAACAACAACACCCCGACAGAGAGCATCTCCACATTCCTTAACCACTACCTTGGTAACTTGCCGAAAACACTTCCGTCATTTGTACAAGATACGCCCCACCTGCTGAGAATTATAGAAGACATTAATACTAAAGGCACACTACCCCACAACACAATTCTCGCAACACTAGACGTCACGGCGCTGTACACCAACATTCCAATCCCTGATGGTTTATCTTCGATAAAACAAACGTTGTCTAAACACAGTGCACAACACTCTACTGAAGTTTACCTGTCTCTCCTTGAATTAGTTCTCACACATAACTACTTCGAATTTGAAGAGAGTTACTACCTACAGATACATGGTACAAGCATGGGTACGCCTTTTGCACCAACCTACGCGAACATATTTATGGGGATTCTAGAAACAGATTTCCTATCGCGCTGCACTACCAAGCCCCACACATACCTACGATACATAGACGACATACTCATAATCTGGGGACATGGCCAAGACAGTCTAGATAAATATGTATCCTTTCTAAATTCAGTTCACCCAACAATAAAATTCACATCAGAATCCTCAACTGAGCGCATAAACTTTCTGGACACAACAATATACATTGACAATGGTGAACTAAAGACAACGCTGTATAGGAAACCTTTCGACAAACAACAGTACCTAGAATATACCAGCCACCATCCCAGACATTGCAAACAAGGCATCTTTAAAGGCCAAGCCACACGACTACGTCGCATTTGCGTTGAAAACCAAGACTACATAGATAGACTCGATCACCTTAAAGAAACGCTATCAAACAGGAACCACCCAAACAGTGACCTTCAAACAGCTTACATCGCTGCAACCAAACTTGATCGAGCCAAGGTCCTCAAGCCCCGCCCGAAGATCACAAGAACAACAACGCCTCTTCTTACTACTAAATTCTCAAACGCACTCCCAAACGTGAATAACATCCTAAGTAAATACTACCCGATTCTCACCAGCAACCAGAAACTTAAGAAGATTTTTCCCGACCCTCCCAGAGTAGCCTACAGACGCAACACTAATTTTAAAGATGTTCTTGTGCACGCCAAACTACAGAAAAAGAAGAAGTTGGGAACCAATCCCTGTGGTCGCCCCAGGTGCTCTACATGCAAACACATTCAATCCACTACTACAGTAAAAAGTACAGCGTCGAATTACACACACAAGGTAACTTCGGCTTTTACCTGCACATCAAGCAATGTAGTCTACTGTCTAGAATGCGCCGCTTGTAGCAAACAATACATAGGTGAGACCGGACAACAAATCAATACAAGACTCAATGGTCACCGCGCGGACACAAAACACAATTTACCCAAAGCAGTAGCCAGCCACTTTAATGAACATGGACATGTGTTTGACAAAGCAAGGCTCTATATACTACAAACAAATTTCCGTTCCCCTCGCGAAAGGAAGTACACGGAATCATACCTCATACACAAGTTTAATTGCCTACACCCGACAGGAATTAATTTGGCACGCGGCAACTTAGAATCTTTAAAAGCTGTAACTTAAATCTGAAGCTCTCATATCATCAACCAATACACAAAACACATTAGGCCACCAGCCAACTTTAATTCTTAACCTCACCTACTCTTTCATTTCGGAGGAAAGGGGGAGGGGAAAGGGAGAGGGAAAAAAAATTTCCTGCCTACTACTCAATTTAATGTACTCTTTCAGGATTTTACGTCTACACCAAGTGTACGATCCCCTTCTTCCATGTACACTTGTCCGCGCCCGCTTCTGCACGCGTCACCCTCCTGTTTGCTATACCGATTTCGCCCCCCCCCCTTCCCCCTGCCCCCTTTTTTAGTCCTTTTTTTTTTTTGAAATCCCCTCGACAACACATTCCGAAGTCAATATGCCTTTTTCGGCGCCTCAACCCGGAGTATCGCCTTCTGGATGCCGCCGTAACGACACCTACGTTAAGCGCGTGGGTCAGTGCCCCTTGAAAGACCATGCCGCTGCCTTTCAGCCACCCCCACACATTGCACCGCAGACTCCTCGCCGCCACCTTAACTATTTCAAAATTACTCGACCTATTGCTTGACCGGCCGTTCTAATGCCTCAAAAACATGCCGCCAACGACTCCCCTGAATACCTCCTAACCTTTCACGTCCCCAACACGCTCCCAAGCCCCCGTATTTCTTAAAAGAATTCATTTTTCTCTTTCTTTTTCTTCCACCCCCCCCCCCCCTTTGTTGTGTCTTGGTACGGCCATGGCTCCCCCCTGCTTTTTTTTTCCTTTTTCCCCCTTTTTCTGCTTCTATTTCTTTTCTTTCCTCCCCGCGTGCCCACTCTCACGCTCTTGTCCCTTCGTCTTGAGAATGAGGCTCACAGACGTCGGACGACAACGCCTTTTCCCTCTTGTAATCTCTCTCTTTAAAACCAGCCGCCAGCGACAACACCCGCACGTGACGTCACTGCACTAACCCTTTAAAACTAACACGCCGAGGATGACGAGGCCGCCTTTGACGAAGATAGGTCCACCTATCGAAACGTTGGCCAGCCTGTCTGAGGCACTTCAACCCTGTTTTAAAAAAGTTTATACCACAGTGTGCCATTCCATCTGCCAGCCCCTTTCTTGTTTTTGGATCTCCAATAGACTACAGTTCACGTCGGTCAATAACTTTCACTCTCCTTTCGTCCCAGTGTCATCTGGCGTTCCTCAGGGAAGTGTGCTTGGTCCATTGCTTTTCCTAATTTATACTAATGGCTTACACTCCTCCGTCAAATCCAAAGATAGGCTATTTGCTGATGATTGTGCTATTTACCGCAACATCTCTTCTGAAGCTGAGCGCCAATCTCTGCAAACTGAGCTTGACTCCTTAACTTCGTGATGAACAACCTGGCTAATGACACTAAATGCTTCAAAAAATAAGTTGGTGCCTTTCACTAAAGAAGCTTCTCGCATTACAACGTCTTATTTGCTGAATAATACTTCAGTGGAACTTACGACCATTTAGGAAAAATCTTGGAGTTAACTTTCAGTCTGACCTGTCCTGGCATTACCATATTAACGTCGCCCTTGCTTTAGCAAGCCGCTCCCTTGGGCTTCTTAAACATAACTTGAAACACACCCCATCGCACTTACGTAAACTGGCTTTATGCCTCAGCCATTTGAGATCCCGATCAAGACTGCATTATTAAATACGTCGAAGCCCTGCAGAACCTTGCTGTGCGTTTTATTTTTTCAAATTACTCGCGTAACACCACCGTCACTTCATTGAAGAATCGTGCTGAACTGCCACTGTTATTAGTCGCCGTAAAATCGCTCGCTTATCACTTCTTCATAAGCTCTACCATCACGCATCACTTCGCGAGGATTTCTTTAGGCCACCCCCTGCCATCTTTCCCCGCCGTGACCATCCTCGTAAGATCGAACGCTTTACGTGTCGCACACTAACTTACGCTAGATCATTCATACTGCGCGCAATAACCGAGTGGAATAACTTGGCATCAGACATCGCAACCATCACCGACATAAATGAGTTTCAGAAACTGCTAAACATGAATGAAAGCGCGTAAGCATTTTATGGTTCTTGTCTCCCCCTTTTTTTTTTACACTACAAATGGTGTTAAACACGTTCTTGACTTCTGTGCAACATGCATATTTTTATGGGTATTGCTCCTATGTTTATTGCGGTGACTTGCCTTTTCCTTTTCAATTCACGTGTTGTGTTGTTTTTCTGATTTGTTATACATTAGTGGATTTCGATTCATGTGTGCTTTCGATCAACCAGATTACCCTCCATTTTTGCGTGCGTGTGATTCGTATTGTTCAGGCCGTATTGTTCAGGTATTGATCGGGGTGAGCTCGGTTGAGTCAAGGCAGCCGAAATTGACGTAGACTCAAAGAGAAGATGCAAGTTCAGCCAGCGATGCACAACTGAAGATTACCTTGCCCAAAGCTACATTGGGCAAGAACCATAACAAAACCCGCCGTGGTTGCTCAGTGGCTATGGTGTTGGGCTGCTGAACACGAGGTCGCGGGATCGAATCCCGGCCACGGCGGCCGCATTTCGATGGGGGCGAAATGCGAAAAACACCCGTGTGCTTAGATTTAGGTGCACGTTAAAGAACCCCAGGTGGTCGAAATTTCCGGAGTCCTCCACTACGGCGTGCCTCATAATCAGAAAGTGGTTTTGGCACGTAAAACCCCAAATATTATTATTATTAACCATAACAAAGAGCATTGTTAAAAGGCAGGCACGCTGCTCATCCGTAAAGCATTTTATTTCTATTTCGTAATAATAAGGAATATCGAAATGTAAAATTAAGAATTATTCAGTGGTTTTACACGCCAGAACTACGATCCGATTGCGCGACCCGCCGCCGTGCGATACTACGAATTAATTTAGCCACTTGGGCTTCTTTACCGTATCCACTGGGTAAACGAGCGTTTCAGCATTTCTCCCCCATTGAAATGTGGCTGCCGCAATCGGATTTGAAGCAGCGATCTCGAGCTCAGCAGCACAATGCCAGACACTGTTCAACCATGGCCGGTGCAAAATTAAATCGGTGCGTGGCCCAATGAGGTGAGTTACTTGTACCACGCATAAGCGTATCTAGATGTACAATAATTGTTTTCAGGAAAATTTGTTGCCTAGGCTGCCACGTAACAAGGCGTGGGTCATCGCTTTGAAGAAAACGTTCCCTCCTCCCCCCCCTCCTCCCATCAATAGGGCGACAGGCTTAGGCTCTGAATGTTCTCACCGGTGTTAGCCGAGCTTCCAACTCTATGTCTTCACCCACGGCTGGAAGTAAGTGAGCGGTCAGGTTTACAAAGACAACGATCCACGTGAAAGTTCTGCACGATCTCATGATTGCCGCTAGAGTGGTTAAAGAGCCGCAACCCTACAGGCGCATTCAGTGAACACTAACTTTTCTGGATCTGAGGTTGGACAGCGTGTATAAAACAAAGACACGACAAACGAAACAGCAAGGACAAGGGGTCCCTGTCGACTAGATGCTTAGTTGAATTTCACCAGCCATTTCATACCATTCCCAGTACAGGCATGCATACATCAGTCACATATACACCGGCAAAATCAGCAAATTTTGCACTGTTCAACCTCATTTCATATTCTGAACGAAGAAGCACACATCGAGAGGTCACTAACTTATCTCTCTGCATTTTTCAACTGCTAACGCAGTAGACGTTAACAGCTGTGCAAGTTTCGCCAGTTTCTCTGTCATGGCCGTTTGTGTTTTAACATATAGCGGCACAGACTTCGGCAATAAAAGTTCACTGGCCAAAACGCAATAAAACATCAACAAAAAACGTTGGAGAATAATTTCGATCACACATGTCGAAGCGGGTTTTGATATGGCTATCGAGAGTAACTGCTGCGTTTACAGACCCCACTCCAGAAGAATGATGTGCAACGGCGCATACACACACTACCATTGCCTACAATTAGGGCTTGTCAAATATTACCTACGTTCATGCCCAGCCAAAGCAATTCATAGTGTAACAACTTGGCCTTTCTTTACGGTCACATAAAAATTGTAGTGATGAGTGGTGGGAAACATCGGTGCCAAATAGAGATAGAGGGAAAACAAGAGGTGAAAGGCAGCGAGGTCAACCAGATTAAGGGTCCGCTTGGCTACTTTGCAGAGAGGGACGGGAAGGGCCGAATAGATGAGAAAATAATAGAACATGAGCAATAAAATGAAAGAAAACGCTTGAGTTCAGATACTACATAGTCACTCGATCAGTCCCGTTTCTTTTAAAAAGCAGAAAAGTGCTTTTAAAGCGATTCGGACGTAGTAATACGCACTAATGCGCAGGAATGCGCACTCCTACCTCATCGTATGACCAGAAGTCCACAAAGTGAAGTTCATGTGTGATTGTCGTCGTTTCAATGTACAATAAAAAATTCCCAGCACCGCTCTTGGCGAGATTGACAACCGTCCCTTAACGGAAGGCAGAACGCTTCGACCCTCGTCCTAGGCGACGTTGGTGCCAAAGTAAATATGAAGCACACACACTAGCAAAAATTTCACTAGCGCACACGCTTCTGCACGCTTTTCGTTCAGGTCACCGATCCGGCCACCTTTATTCAATAGTTCAGTGGTTTCCTCTAGCTTTTGACGCGCATGTTAGGTTTAGTTGCATCGTGTGCGCATACGTTTGCTTCGACAGGAGACCTCAAGCTGGAAGTACGTCTTTCACCAGTGACTAACACTCATCACTCACAACAGGCATAATTTTTTCTTTTCTCAGACATTCTGCATTCATGATGTACAATCACTCTGAGAATTAACTGTGACGTGCGAGCGTTTTCCACGCGTTTTCGCGTTGCTGTTTGTACTGAGCGCGATAGTACAGTCGGACTCGTCGACAGCGAACGCTTCAGCAACAATATGACATGTACAATGAAAGACTTCGCATAAGAATGCAAACGCTTCTCCCTAATTTGTATAGGGAACGGGCTACAGCGACGAACGCTACAGCGAATTTTCTCGCACAACGAAGCAATCATCATGTGACAACTTAACGTCACCTTTTGTCCGAAGCATCATGAAGGCCATCTATTGTTTACCATAAATATAGGAATCTCCGATAATTTATGTGTTGGCTTACAAAAATGTACGCTGCGACACCACCAATTCCCCGCGTAGCCACCAAAGAGCAATGTTTTGCGTAGGAAGGGACCGTCGACATCATCATCGTTTGGGAGGGTCCTGACACCGCAGTAGACATATGGACACCAACACAACGCCTCCCCCTACTTTTCACCAATTAGATGATCTGCTCGGAAATGATGACTGACGACATGCTCGAGGCCATCCAGAATTAGGAAAGAATTTCGACGAGGCTGGCAAAAGCGCTATTTTGTCCCCTGTAGCTGCACCTTGTTCACTCTCCGGTTTGGTCACTGCGCGTGCCGTGAAGTTCCATTCCATAGCATCAACAGCTGTCACACAATCTGCCTGATAAATTGTGCAAAAAGAAAGAAGAGAGTCAACTCAAGAAGTACCTCATGATATTATGTTAAACAAAGGTTTCATTTTGCTGAACCTGCTTAGCGTGCTCTGCAGTTTGCGGCATCCAGTGTATGACTTTTACAGCAATCTTACTCATATAACGAAAGATTTTGTAGGTCCCAAGCGCTTCGTTATAATCGAGTTTGACTTGTGGTTTCCTTTCGAACAGGTACCATGAAGTTGCAACAGCGAGTAACCCACTTCCACAGGGCGCATACCGATGAAAAAGAGTTCTTACGAACGGAAGGCGTTCAGTGTTGGGCACGTGTTCCAGAAGAATATTGCCTCGCTCTTCGCTAGTTTTCGCTACGAATATTATCCTCATAACTACTGCAGGCACCATGATTCAGTAGTTAACTTCAGTGGTTTGCATAATCTTTCGAAGTGTATATCACTCACTCTTCAATCTGTTGCTGCTTCAAGTTCAATGCTGTGCTTTCCTGAAGTGCTTCTGACCATAAAGCCCGAGCGGACAGTCTGTACTTGTAGCGACCACGTGCACAGTGTGCACTGTTCAAGGTACTCCAGTGCCGTCTGCACAGTGGAGTGTGCAGGCAGCAAAATACTATGACACAGCTTTCGTGTGGTACAGGGCATTATCAAACCAACATAAAAAACACTCACTGGTTGTGAGCAACGTACAGCCCCGAGGGTGTATCACGGCCTACCGAAAAACACCTCAAGTGTGGGAAGGTTTGAACAAAGCGGACAACTTTCGGCTCCAGTGCTTCTGCAGCGGGAGATTCTCCGAGTCCACATGGACTCTGCTACCAGAATGCCGGGTCATCCGCTTGTTTCAGACAGCGGCCCTTTGTTGCGGGGCTTGCTATCGCTGCATTATGAAAGTTAATCTATGCTGACGGAACCGTGGCGGAAAATGTCTTCGTGGTCAGTTGTCCCTTTCGTACCTGGATTTAAGGGCAAGAGACATATACCCGGCTTGGCGCTGACATATTTTGCTCTAGAGCATGTCAACACTAACTACAGCCCTCGCCATCATATTTACATTGATGTTTTCGTCAGGCCTACCTTACTTGTCATTGGACAGTGGATTCCTTCATCGAGTGTTACCATCTCTTCCACTTAAGTCAACGCACATGAGCTACAGTGATCGAACTAACTACACTTCGGGAAGCTTTTAATAACATCACCGTCCAAACACCTGGGTTTTAGGCCATCTTCACCGACTCGAGAGTGGATCTGCCGTCCCTCAAGTCACCACATACGCAGGAACAACTTGTCATAGACATCAGCCGCCTATGAAATAAAGCCTGCAAAGTACATCACAGCGTTGTGCTGCAGCGATTACCAGCCTACTGGGGAATACAAGTCGACGTCCAGGCTGGCTGTGCTGCCAAACCTGGACATGACTCTCCGAGAAAAATAGGCCCGGCTACTTTCTCAGTACATGACACGGCGACAGTGGTGTGAGCAGACGTTTGGGGCCTTCAGCCATCTCTCTGGACAGATGCAAGCCACAAGTACGGAATCCTACATAACATAGATCCATCCTGTGATATTACTTGCCGCAAGGCCTCAACAGACGTGTTCAATCATGCCCACACAGCACGAGTCGCTAGGTCGCTTACACGAATTTTTCAGGTGCAAGATGCAACTGACGGACTCCTGAATTTGCTTTGAATGCAACGCCCCTACCAGTTTCAACGCATTCTGAGCAACTGCTGCCCCTATGAGTGAGAGAGACAGAGTTTGAAGGCAGCCCTACACGTTCAGCGGGTCTCGAGCTTGGAACCGCGTCACATGTCTGGCCCGTGGCAGAGCACCATATGTGTTTTAAGCGCCGCTATAGCGCTATATATATATATATATATATATATATATATATATATATATATATATATATATATATATATATATATATATATATATATATATATATATATATATATATATATATATATATATATATATATATATATATATATATATATATATATATATATATATGTATCATAGTCGTCACCCAGCGCCAGGAGTAACATGCCGGGTAAAACACCAAGCTAACATCTCCAGCCCATAATTAAAGCTTGTTTCTCTCACTCTCTCTAAAAATAACGCAGGTCGTCTCCAGGCTAATATTACTGAAGAGAAGGCAAGTAATTTCAAAGAACCTTCGACACGTAAAACTCCTCGACCCATGCACAACGTTTACTTTGCTCCTGAGCTCTATATTGGGTAAGACAGTTGGGTAAGTGAAACTTAGTAAGAGGCTTGCAAGAATAGTGCTTAGCAATTTACTTTTTCTTGCATCTTCCAAAAGCCAAACACACGATTTGAGCGCGCGAAGTATTAAGCGGATCAAGCGCTCGAGTTTTCGCATGATAAACTTCAAATGTTAATTGCGTAACGTGCTTCTGATAATGAACGTGCGACGTAATCCCGTTGAGTCGGGATATAACACGATGAACTAGAACGAGACACCGACCACGGAAAGTTTAGTAAGCTTAATGTAGCGGCTCCCACGTCGCAGCCTTATTCAGAAATGCGGTACTCTGCCATTATTGTTTATATTTGTTGTTTTGTTTTTTGTTCATATACTTATTTGTTGAAGTAGGAAAATACCAAAATTTTTGTTCTGATATCCAATCCGAGTCACTGTCATTGCCGTGAGGCTTGAGTCTGGTGTGCTATCTCAGGAGGTAAAGAAATCGGTGGCTTGCATGGCAAAATTTTTTTACGTGCAGGTCGCCGCCTATCGACATCTGTTGGTGATTTGCGAGGGAAATGCCTCCTAGCACTCCTCTCGCCCCAACCAGCCTTGGACACGACAGAAAGACACACATATGACGTAGATGGGCAGTGTGTTCCTTCATATTCAGTTCACTTGCGCTGCGCCAACTCAGTTTTCGAGAAAAATGAACCTACGACCCCGTGAACTGATTCTTTGGGCTACAGTGTGTGCCTGATCGAATTTCAAATGTACAGGACTGGACGAGTCACTTTGTTGTGTTGCTGTATTGTGGTTTTCTTGAGCAGCTGTAACCAGTGGGGCCCTAGAAGAGGAACTCCACCAACCATAACCAAACAACCTCTACTACAATAAACGTTTACTCTCTCTCTCTTCACATGGCGATTCACAGCAGTCTAAAAATTTCAAATAGGTCAGTTTGGGTAACTCTCGCCACGCGAAGCTCGACTCCAGAGTTTTAGCTAAGGAGCTGATGAAGATAACGTCGTGACCCTCGCGGTGACTGAGCGGGAAAAACTGAACCGAATGTCAGAAATTTTGTTGTATGGGGATCTGCATATCTGCATCTGTCGGAAACTTGTGAACGCTGCGGGACATATTCTCACGTGATCCAGAGACTTTCTTTCTGGCACCATATTGTGTGTGTTTTTTTTCGCACACGAAAGGAAACCCTCACGTGCAGGTCGTCGAACACCATCTCAATCTGAACCCTCTAACTGGCGAGATAAGAAAAACTTGGCGTGTAATTTTTATTGCTTTATTCTCTCATTATATTGCACAAATGCGTACGAAATGTAATATGAAAATGCCTCTTCAAAAAACTTGTCGTGATACAGTAGGGCCGAAAATATTCTTGAGCTACCGGTGAAAGGCAAATGTATGGTTAACGAGTGCAAATTTTTGGGCAGGTTGGTTTGTTGGATTATTGAGTTCATAGTGCTGGATTCACACAGATAAGAAAGACGACAGGGCGTGCACTGGATCGATTTTTGGTGCTTACTTTGCCAAAGTTAATGCATGTTCTTCAGATGCACTTCTATAGAGATAAAAAATAAGAGCTTGCTTAAGCAAAACAATTTGCGGAATCGTGAGAATATGATCACCAACAGCGCTAAAAACAGAATAACGAATGCGGCGAATTATATCGCCAAAACATTTGTTGCTGTTAATGAACGACAGTTTTGTGGCCATAACTGCTGAAGATATAAATCAATTCAGCTAAATTTAAAGGCACAAGCTAGCATTTCGCTTTGTCTAGGTTCTGTATACGTCTTTGTTTGGTCGACAAGAATTTGGAGGACACTTAAGCTTCGCCTTTAAGAGTGGAACGCGATAGCATTCAAAGGTCCCTGACAGCGTCTCATGATTACCGGCAACTGCAGCGTGTGTAACCGTAATGTCTTCCTGGAAATGCTGACGGCAAAAGCTATGCACAAAGCCCAGTTTTCTGGGGCGCGCCGCTCTACTAAGACAGACCACAAACGGCAGCTGAATAAGGGATTTGTGTTTGAGTTTCCGTGCAACAGAAGCATGTTGCCTCGTATATTAGATTTCAAGGCTGCGCTATCATGTCTTGAAGTTGTGTGTAAGCTGCACTTTACAAATTTTCTGACGCGTTTTAATGTGAGAAATTCCATTATTTCAGTAACACCTATGCGCCACGCGGAGGGTCCGCGTGGATGGAGATGCGTGGTTTGGGATGATTTTTCGGACACGGACAACGTCGACCGCCGCCGCCGCTGACGCTGGATTTCTGCGACACGGGGCCTTAACGCTTTCGCGTTAATATTGTTGAGCTTCCCGTAAAAGTTTTAAGCACTCTCTCTGCGCCTGTAAGCAGATGAGCAATCCTGGTGAGGAGTAACTTTGAGAAAACATTGTGTATCATCATATGTCTTGTTAGCTTGGCCTTTCCAACAAACGCAAATCGCTATAAAGTACTCTGCAATGAAGCTCTCTGCTCTATTTCTGGCCACCTGTAGTTCCTCGACGGGGACGCCCTTAATTTATGGGTGCGTATATTTTTGCATTATAATCATCCCGAGACCCTGAGTGCCTTTTCCTTCTTTATGTTATGCATGTTTATAACTTGCGTTGGCAAAAGTCAGTGTCCTTACATCTAGCGCGTGCCAAAACCTCAGACCTGTTCGCTCTCCCCCGAGGCTCAGCAGGTGGCTTGCGCAGTGCAATTTCCGCCAACGTCTTTCGCAAGCACCGAATCAAGGCTGTTCCACTGTCAGGAATATTGTTAACTATCTCCATTATGCAGCGCTTATCAATTTCTAAACCACGCATATAAAACAAATGCATTCTATACTTCCACGCGCCGCAGACGGTCAATACAACCACGAAAATTTCCTCGAGGCGTAACTACTCCTTATAGCCTAGTTTTTAAGAACTCTTGCTGCTTTATGTGTAGGCCTTTTTGGATTATAAACGCCACTACCAACAATCTGTCGGCACTTTGATAACATCGTAACCACCATCACGAGCCGCCAATAACTCTCCAAACAGACGAAGCAATAGCGTGCTTGGCTTATCCGCGGCGCCAAGGGATCCCAGTCGGGAAAGCCAGCCGTGTGAAGTCAGATGGTTCAGGCCGCCGCCCACGGTAGAGTCAAATACAAGGCCGATTTTTTTATTCAGATACCCTAAAGGCTCTTACGGGCATTGCATAGGGGGGTAACAACACAATATTTCAAACGCACTTTGGGGGCAAGGCAGCATAGAACTCGGTAGTATAGATCCCGGAATACAACAAGAAAATTTTTAAAAAAGCAGGAAAGAAAGAAATGCAGACGTGATGACACAACCACTTGGTACAATGCATGTAAATGCACTTACAATGCGTCAAAGGCACAAAATTCTGTGTTTACTCGACATGCGTATTTAAACTGCGCTTCAAGTGACTTGAAAATGAGTCATGATCATGTATAGAAGCGCTCGCAATAGAGAGATTGTCACTATTGTCCACCTTCATAGGAGTGTTACTGATAACATGGCCACCGCGATCGCTCGCAGTGTAACACAAAATGCAATAAATTACAAGTTATTCTAAAGCACATCCAGTGTCCATCTGGTACACTTTAAGATGATCATATACTACCATAAACTGCGTAATAATGTGCGCTAGAAAAAAAGATATACGCAGTTCTTCCCAAAAGGCCAAGCACCGATTGCGATAGCAAATTAGTAGATAGTTGTTTTATTGGCCACAGAAACTGGTAAACGTTCGCTTACTAACTTAACAATGACAGAATCTGTAAGCGTTACTCAACGAGGGTGTAGAAAGAAACAGACACGCAGGGTCTTTGTGTTTCTGCTTCGTTCTACGTCCATGTTCAGTCGCGCTTACACATTCTATCACTGATTTATACCAACTAGCCCGCCATCGGGTTTCAACCAAATTAATCAGCACAGTGTCACACGCGCACAGGTAAACATAAACACATCTCGCTCGATGTGCTGGAAACTCGATGTCAAAATTCTGGAGTGAGCAATCGTGGCAGCAGGAAGCGAATGGACCTTCATGCATCTCTCGCTTCAATGCGAACGAAACGTCGAAAGCACAGCGCACACGATGCTACCGGCACTACGCGCAGTTTGCAAACGTCGCAGGTCCCTTTGAAGGTGGGGCCCTTGCGGGCGCGCAATTTGGACACGTCGTAAATCGCTTTGAAGACAAACGAGCGCCGGCAACGCGTCCCTACGCGTCCCCCGAAGGCGTCTACTACGGCATCCACCCTGTCTGTACTTCGATGAAATTTGGGGCATGCTAGGGGTACTGTGATGGCAAGGTTTAAAGTGTATGGGTGCATTAGGTGACGCAGAAAAACATCTAAAGTGTCGTTTTCTGAATGTTTGTAAACGTCATACGAAACGCTTACAAAGCTTGTTCAACCCGCAGTGGTAGCAATGGCACTGCGATGGCGTTGGGCTTCTGGGTTCGAGGTGGCCGGATCAAACCGCGGTGGTGGTGTGTTGCATTTTGATGCAAGCGAAGTAAAAAACAACACCCATATACTTCGAGATTAGGTGCACGTTAGTCCTTTTTTGCATGAAGGGAAGTGGTGCATAAAAGCAGTATTCTTTCTTGATTTTCACATTTTGTGCGTTCAGAAGAAGCAAGAAATATTTTTTACTGGTGTCAAAACAACACTTCAAAGCGGACAACATGAATACAGACTACTAATACCCTGCTGATGCTGGCACATGTAAACTGACAAAAATTGCTATATGTGCAGCACACCACTCCTGCTTGTACAAGTACAAACACATGCACAAGTATATTTCGCACTTTCCGCATATGTACCTTGCCTTGCACCTGCACTGCAACATTTTACGCCTTTGTGACAAAGCCGCATACTCGCAGCAAAAATGATTGATCTGGTTGTAACTGATATCCTCACCAGCTAAGCTCGCTTTCAAAGGTGGTCTACGGTTTGCTGAAGGAGGAACTCCTGTGTGCTCCACAGACCCTTGAGCTTCTCTAGCGGTTGTCCTTACATCAGCACTGATCGGTCCTGTTAACAATGACAGCTTAAAAGTCTGAGACCACGAAGTCTGCGAAGTGGAAAATTACTCTTTTGTACCATTTTTTTGGTCTGCAAATGTATTGTGTAGAGTAAAAGGTGCATGCCACGCTTTTCCACGCCACCCATGTTGTCATCGGAAGTTGTAATGAGCGCAAGACATTAAACTTCGACCTGTTGCACGTTTTTTTCTGTCGTAGTGTTTCACCTTCACAAGTGCATAAATGCCGCGCGCATTGGATTCGGTTAATGACAAGCTTGCTATTATACCACTCGCACATAATGATGTTGTGTGCTTTGCCTACCTGGTAATCGAAAGAACCTCTGTCCTGTTGGTTCTATTTTTTTCTCTTACATCAGCGGGCATTTGGCTGTCCTATTGTCCATCATTCATGTGGCATGCAGACTTTCTCTTTAAGGCAAGTCGGAAGTTTTGCCGTTGCAAACTCATCGCCCAACAGAAATGCTGACAGGTACATTTCTGGGAAGACGCAGCACCACTCGACCCAACTAGCTTATTGTTTGCTGCGCTTCAGGTGGGTCAGTCCTCAAATTGCCACTTTTTTTTAAGACAGGCCAGGCCCGAAACAGACCATGTGGCACCATTTCTTGGGTTTCTTTGACATGTAGGCTTTGAAAGGGCGTTTCCCTTTGAATGGAAGTATTAGTTCCTCAACTGCCTGGAAAATCTCTAGCTAAGCCACACTTCTGAATGCTAAGTTTAGCTTTTCAATCACTGACCGAATCTTTTGAAGATGATTAAAGCCTTCATCACCCAGAGCGGAATAATTTAGGTGGAGGACAGATAGCATACTTTCCCAAAGATTTACAGTCATGGCATTAGCAATAGCAAGGTCTTGTGTTGGGTGGCCAATAAGTGTGCCTGAACGAGATTTCCACAACCAATATGTGCATTATCTGCCAAGAACACTTCCATACTGTCTTCATTTTTGGGCGACTCTGTGCGGTATCTGTTCGAATCAAACGTCAGTAGCTCGATAAGGTATTCACCAAACCTGATATGAAAAAGACTCAGAGGAGTTATTACGCTCATTACTGCAGCTGTAGGTGTAAGCCTATTGAGCACCTTCATGCAAGGAGGTGTGTCCCTACTGTGCAAGCACGATCTCTTTGGATTGCGTTATTGAATTCAGCCTTACTTTATCATGCCCTGTTAATTCACATCGTTTTCACTGCCACTGTCCCTCTTCGTATGGCTGTGCTTCGCGATATCACTCCATCCGTCTTAACAGCTTCATTACCATCATCCTCAGTCTGCAGTTGGTCATCATCACTGCTGGACGGTACACCTTCCTCATGAAACGCGTCTGTTGGAGCTTCCGAGAAAGGATTATGCAATAAACACCAATTTATGCCTTGTTCAACGTTTTATTTATAGTAGCTGGCGGCATTCTGGAACGAACACAGTATTTCTCTGTCAGAAAATGAAAGAAATAGAAATATTGCATGCGAAAGTAAAAGGACAGGCTGTAGTGTCCACTGCAGTGGACAAGTTACAAAATGCATCATGAAGACTGAGCTTAGCATTGCTTAATAACAAGAACTACAGTAATTGTTCGGGGAAGCCTCTTCTATCAGATTCAAGCAAACTTATCTACCAGGCTTGCTGCCACGCAAGTTATAAGCCGAAGTCTGGAGACAAATGTCACCTATATCTGCCGGAACACGAGCCTGCCATTTCTGAAGCGGTGTTGGGGGGACACGATTGGTGGCGCCATCTAGCACAGAGAATTGAAAGTTGTTTTGTCCACTGAAGTGGCCTTTATGCATATGGGCTTCCCTAACTGCAGGAAACTTGCCCCTAAAGTAGCAGGAATTTGCCAACTGTAGTGGGCAGCATGCAACAAAAAAGAACCCCAGGTTGAAAAAGTATTAATTCAGGGTCCCACAGTACGGCGTGCCTCCTCGCGCTTTCGCCACGTCAAACGCCATCATTCAGTCTATTTCTTTTTCATTGTTTTCCCTCTGAACAAGCAGAACTAAAAGTAGTATAAATATTATATTAACATGTAATGTGGTCCACAATACAGCACGCGTGCATCGAAAGTTAAGGCGTGCAGGTTAATTGCACCATTCTAGAAAATTACTTGCACAAGCACCCCAAAATTTAAAAGCGTATATTACAGGACGAACAGACAGCTTACCCGACGTTCTCAAAGCAAGAAAAACACTAAACATCGCAGAAAGTTGGATGGGCTAAATAGATCATCTCAAGCGTGATTTGTGCGCAACGTGTAAACATTGTAAGTTGACCACAGGCTCTGCAAATAATTATCAAGCAATTGTTCGAAACGGTCATACCGCCGTTACACCAGCTATGATTCCCAATGTTCCGGGAAAGCGGAACGACACACCTAGTTTGCGTTTAGTTGAAGTGCGTGCCATTTAGCTATAATGCGTGGCAAACATTTGGCGTTTTCAGCCTATTTGTTGCAAATGATTACTTAATTGTCGCTCTTTCTTCATTTTCGTGCGCTATATGAAATTTATAGCTGCTTCTGGCGATGTCCTCCGTAAACTGAAAAAACAGAGCACTTTCAATATATCGGTTGAAAATGTTTGAGACGTTATACGTGACGTGTAGACAAAGGTCGGAAGGCGTAGGCTAATTGCGGTTTTCGCAATAATCTGCGTGCGCCTGGTCAAAAAATAACCAGACTCGAACCAACGTATTAAAATTTGTGGCGTCGTGGTGGGCCCGTGCGAAAACTTCAAGAGGCGTCAGCGCAGGCTTTTCGTTTTTTGAAAAATTTCTGGGTTGCTGAGCTTCTTTTCAAATAACCTGTTTTTGTGTAAAAGGGTTCTAATAAACACGTGTAATATATTTTTTTCTGTTGAGCTCTCTTTAAAGACCTTCAAGGGCGTATTTTCGCATTAGCTCAATGGCGACGTTGTGCAAGATGTCGTTCGCCCTGTAACCGATGGCAAAATCCATGTGGTGGAAAGTAGGCACCGGAACCACGTGCTCGAAGATGACGTTTTTGCCGAGCGTGTCAACCAGGTCTGAGACGTCGGCTGGGGTCGCCACCGTGTCTCCTGGCGACGGGAACAAAGCAATTGGCACTCTTATGCGCTCCAACGAGTACGGTGGTGGCTTTGCCTGCGTATTAGATCACCGGATACAAAGAGTAGTACAATGAAAGGAAAAACTACGATGCACTCGAATTTACACAACGCTACAGAAAGCCCATGCGTGTTTGTCAAAAACCTGTATAAGTTTCTGCAGAACTATAACTTGCCAGAAACTGGTCTTCCACGTTAACATAGCATACTATGATAATAATGGGAAATCTAACTTGCTCGTTCATGCCAACTTCATGCAGATTCTGCAAAGTAGACCTTAGATAAAATATTTGGCAGATTCGTTCCAAGTAAGCGACTAAGCCTAAAAAGCCATGAAACCCAATTATAAAAATTGTACTGCTTATAGGATTTTAAAACCTGAAGTTCGCATAATTTGTCAGCGTCGCCGATCAATCCCATAGCGATATTATGAAGCCATCATCAATGGTTTTTTCTGCGCATGAAAGTTTGATCAGAAAAATTCGGTCATATTCTTCGACGTCTCTCAGATCTGCGTTCTAAACTTTAAAAAAAGGCAAGGCGTATATTTGCTCCGCAATAGCTGGCAAGGCCCCAGCAAGGAGACAGCCTCAAACCTTCACAAAAAAGAATGAAGCTGTCCTAGGACAAAGATACGGTATTATCAATCAATCAATCAATCAATCAATCAATCAATCATTTTATTTCCTTAAAGAAGGAGGAGTACAGGACTAAAAGCTTGGACAGCTTGACGAGGTCCCGACCCCTTGTAAGTTGGCATAACAGCAAGATGACAGCCAGTCATACACAAGAAATGAAAAAAAAAACATCACAATGTAACGGGTAATACAGAGTGAAACAAGACGGCAAGAAATAATCAACACTCATAAATAACAGTGGAAAACAAAATTAGGAGAAGGCAACGTCTAGTCTTGCAAATAAATAAGTTGACAAAAACGTTTAATGCGAGAGTTTCGGTTTCTGGAGGGATCAAAATTTTGTCGGTCTAATAGGTTTAAAAGCGAAGGTAATGTATAGGATAAAGATTGCTCATCATAAGAGGTTCTTGGGGTAGGTACGAACCACATTTCTTTATGTCGGGTCTGTAGAATATTTGTATTTTCCCGAAGTTTTGCCAGATGAATTGTATCATCAATGCCAAATTTTACGAAATCTTTGTAGCACAACATCAACCTATAATTGTAAAAACAAAATACAGGAAGAATTTCATATTTAGAAAAAAGTGATTTTGTGGAGTGCGTATAATGGACATCAGCTATGTAACGCACAACTCTTTTTTGTAGCAAATGTAGTTTGTGCAAGTTTGTCACACCAGTTGTACCCCACACCATGACGCAGTACTGCATGACAGATACCACCAGAGCATTGTACAGCATAATTTTTACCTTGGTCGGGAGTAAGCGACGCAGACGAGCAATAACACCAATGGCAGATGACAATTTAGATTGCAGATGATCAACATGCTCATTCCAGGTTAGGTGCTTTGTAAAACGCACCCCAAGGATATTAACGCAATCGACTATCTCTAACTGCTCACTGCCCAGACACAAATTCATATTAGTTGTCAACAACTTTCCTCTAGGCGCGTACAAGATAACTTTTGTTTACATACATACACATACATACACATTCAAGATATGGATTATAACCCATACGTTGGAGTTATTCTCTAGTGCAGTAGAGATCGCTGTCGCGACAACGGATGAATATCGTTTCGCACCGTTGTGAGCATTCTTGAAGAAGGTATTACTCAAAGGGCCACTATTTCAAATAGCATCGTGGAGTACCAAAAGACCGTCACTTAATATGTAAGGATGCGTTTTGGCTCATGGTATAAATGAGCGTTGCTACGTGAGTGCGCCCGAAAGGAAAACTAGGTAGACTCTGACAGCACGGTGACCCTGGCACTCAATCTGGCAACAAAGAACAGCTATACCAAAAAAAAAGAACTGAGAACAGCGCGCATTTCCTAGGTCTCAGTGGCTAGTACAGAGACGTGTCTCTGAGTGCCTGTTTCATCAAACGCATTGCTGGACCTCAAACGCATGCAAACGCATGCAAACGCATGCTCGCATCAAACGCATGCTTGGGACTCATGTGCACATGGGGAAGGGCGAGCGGGTCAGACGAGTTCTCGCATCATTCGTATTGCTGAAGCTAAGCCGTGAGTAAGCTGCGAATGTTCCTCGCAGTGTTACCGTGTGTCTTTCTGGTAAGCGCCATTGTCGTTCCAATGAACACTGTAAGATTTAATTATTTATTATTGTAGTAATTTTATGCAGATCCAACTCAAAACTTGGAATACGGGTGAATTGGCACATAAATGCTATACAACAGATCGTCTTCCACAATGAACGTTGCAGCATACTGTTTACGTGCCTGCTTTACAAGATGGGCCGAAGAAGTAACCGCCATCACGCGAATCGGGTGACCCACATGCCCAAGGATCTCACTGCTTACGACATCTGCTTCACTTTTCATGGCAACATCTCCAGATACGCCAAAATTTTTCTACTGCACTTACTCCGACATTGGCTCATTTCATACTTGGGAAGAAGCCGACGGAGCCGAGACACCAAACCAGAACCCGAGACCGGGAGTGGCGGTGGTGCGGCGGCGGATGGATGTATGGATGGATGTTATGAGTATCCCATTTGGGGCGCTGATCCAGCAGTAGCTGTAGCAGCAGCAGCGCAGGCAGCGGCTGCTGCTGCGGCGGCGGTGGTGGCAGCAGAAGCAGAAGCAGCAGCAGCAGCTGGCTTCTCCTCAAGAATTAGTAAAGCCCCGGGGGGCTCGTAAAGAGGGCATAGCTGGAAAATCCGCGGTAATAGCATTTACTTGACATCTGTCTTTATGGACAGCTTTCTACGGGCGCTCGGCGAGTGTGCTGCGGCACTACGACAAAATTTTGGTGGCAAGCCAGGCTGAAAATTTTTGCCGTTTAACATTCTCAGAATCGTGAATGATGCTGGTTCGGTTATAGGACTGCTGAAATGGGTAATAAAATTGAACGTTTATTACCTGGCCATATCGTCGACAATTTTCCGACTTTCCGTAGTCGTACATCATCAGGTTTTTCGCCTCATAAATCTGTAAAAAACACTCATTCTGATTGGAAACTCACAGTGGGTGAGGCGCACTTTAAATGTGCTCAGGAGCATAGCTTTGAATCATAGCCACATTGTTGAAATCGAACTTCACTTAAGCCGAATGTTGGCATCTGAAATGAGTGTTACTAATAAGTACATTGGGCAACCTCGGCCAAGAAATTAGTGGACGAAGCGCACACATATGCACCCGCGTGTGTTCAGTTCCATAAATTTGTTTCCTAAAAAGTGGAAGAACTGTAAGCGTTAATTATATGAATGTACACATTCTTAAAAAGCGGCACATCAGATTCATCAACGTATAGTATTCTGCAGTGGTCATGAATTAAAAATACACAGAGTTGAGTACATCTTTCCACAACAATATCTATAAAACAGAAGAATAAATCTTGTCGGAGAACCCATTTTCATAGCATATTGCATGACGATGACATTAAACTGATGCCCGATCGGGATTCCGACATGTGGTTTCGAGTAGGTGATCAAAACGGCAATCAATGAAAATGTGCCCATTAGCGAATTCCAGGTTGGAATATGTCGAGAACATATGCTTATTCTTTCAGGAACTAAAATCAACACGGAGCGTTTGAGCTGTGTAAAATTTATGATTTTCTTTAAAAAATAAAAGAAACATAAAGTGACAAAAGCTGCGTCTCAGTTCGAAAGACTAATCAGTGATAGCAATTGCAAAATAATAGGCAATATTACGAAAGAAGGCTCATATTTTATGGGCCCTGTAAATTTCAGTGAACTTTCACTTGCTAACTACACAAACGTGGTTTCAGGAGCGCACAGACAATCAATCATCAACAGGTCTCACTTGGCGACCAGAACCACGGTCTGCTACAACGCTGGTGTGTTGGGAAGCTCCGGCTGCGGGGAGTGCGAGTACCCAGTGTCTGAAAGTGAGCGTTTAGTGCTGTCGCTTGCTTTCCCACTTCGATTGCGCAGCGTCTCTTGAATTCACATTACGCGACCACAAGTAACAGGCAGGCGGGAAGACAGGGCCCACGAGGTCCCCAGCTATCTGGGCTCGCCATTTCTTCCCTGGCGCTCGCAACCGATGACCAACATGTGGCGCCAAGTCCTGCCTTTAAATGTGCGAAACAGGCCAGTAATGCTTTCAATGTTCATCCTTTAGGATGGTGTTCGCCATCTCCATTTTTGCCTTCATCGAAAAACACTACTTTCTAAGGCACACTAGTGGCTTGTCGCAAATTGTTAATGAAAAGGATATTGCCACCACAGCAAAGGTACATGTCCCTGAACAAATCAAAGTATCTTGACCTCAACTGTCCACGCTCGTAACAAACAGTTGTGACCTGCATTAAATTCAAGTTCAGGATGGAGTTCAAGGCATAAGTACCTTACATTATAGGTTGTTATGCGAATGGGATTCTTTTAACTTATTTCATGCGTAATTTGTTCACGGAATCTAGTATTCAGCAGATCGACACTGATGTCATTTAAAGGGTAGTCATTTATGAAAGAGAACGTATACCTTATGATAGTGCAGAAAGTTTTGAAAGGTCGATCCAATGGGAAGGTGACCTACGTAGACGGATTTGTCTGAAAGGAGAGGGTACTTATTGTGACTGCGTTGTTCTACAAGAAATCATCACACTAAGCCGTGATGAGGCAAACTGAAAGTGCATTCATGGTGACAAAAGTCCAGAGGTCGTCAACAACGCCAATAAGAAACAATAGTTCCAGCGAAAAACATCGTATTTTCTATTACACAGCGACAATAACACCAACTAGGCTAGCGATTTCTGACTGCTGAGCAATGATACTTCATATGTGGGCGACAACCTAAGTAAGAAACACCTATTCTTTGCAAAATGCTTGTTATCTTAAGGTTTCCATCGCAATAACGTAACTTAGACGCAAACACTAATGTCCCTTGTAGATTGACTGCGGCACGCTGCGAATTCCGAAAAAGAAACGCAACAAAGAATGCATTCGCAATGATCCGGTCGATTGCATGCTGTGTCTAGAATAGTCATATATTTATTTTGAAGAATGAGCCCTAATGCCTGAGATCGGCGGGACACTAAACTGCGCTTCATGAATCGCAACGAAGCACACGCCTAATGCGTTTCAAACTGACATATTTGCAGAAGCAGGTGCTTTTCGAGAAGTTGGTCTGATACTAACACATACAGTAAAGAGCGGAATATAAGGCTTATAACTTACTGAAACAGAAACTGAGTCACACCTCATTTTATGTAGCTATAATTTCCAGAATGTGAGTTACTGCCTCGCAACCTATGACGTGCATGTTGGTTACCGCGCAGGTAGCATGGCCGAAGCCACAGTCACATCGATATGCGATTGCTAAAATTTCGTTTCTTGTGGCTGTATTTTGTGTGCTTTTCTGATCGACCACGTGTGCGAATTGATGTTTGTTTTTCATGCAATTAGCATTCTTTGCCTATATACTTGAGCCTGTGCGTCCATCCGTCCATGAGTCGGTCTGTCTGTCTGTCTTTGTATCTATCTATTTTCAAAGAACACTACGTATGTGCTGGTGGTTGGGATGCCGTCGGGGTCTTTCCCTTGTTGTCATTCCCGCTTCGACACGCTGGTAGGCGTCACGCCATCAACGGCGACCCAGTGGCCCAAGTTGCCTAATAAACTACACCACTAATTACGCGCTCGTGCTTGTGATGCCGTCGAGGTCGCTGCATCTTCGTTAATAAAACTTTATCATCTGACTCTCCTCATACCCATGTCCCGACGCCATTTTCGTCGTATAGTCAGCATTCATTCGCGGTAATATCTGCGTCGTGACGCCTCCGAGATCTTCCAGTCGTCGTCACTGCAGCTTCGTCAGTGGGCCTTCGTCCCGCCGTCGCCCACACCTCTTCAGCGCTGACCCAGTGCCCCAAGTTGTCTAATATCTTGGGCGACTATGTTTATGATGCTTGTATTCCATTCATGAGTGTTCTATCGTCGTCCTTGCAGCTTTGTCATCCAAAGCTTGTCATGTCATCGTCGTCACGCATCGTCCTGCAGTCAGCATGCCATCGTCATAGGGCCATCGTTATCACGCCATTGTCGTCACTCCAGTTTCGTCTTGTGAATTTTTTTGACGTCACGAGGCAGTCGTCACCGCTCTACTAGTCGCATTCGTCAAGCCATCATTGTTATAGAGTCTTCGCTCACGGAATTCTCATACAATTGTCTTCCCTATCTCTTCATACCATTGCCATGTCATCGTCGTCATGGCTTAGTCGTCTTTCACTTCTTGTCATACCATCGTCGTGAGGCTGTCGATTTCGTTCTATCGCCGTCATTCTAACTTCAACATCAGACTCTCGTCATGCCGCATTCGTCGAACCGTCGTCGTCATGATGCCATTATCATAAGATTATCGTCATGCCCTCGTCTCTGTCTTTTTACCATGTTCATACATCTATAAACGTCATTTCATTGTGTCCTGTCATCGTCCTCCTACGGCCTTCGTCTTTCCATCGACGTCATTTCATCGCTATTTTATCGCAATCATGATGTCGTCATTAAGCCGTTCTTATGCCGCGGTTGACATGCCGTGATCCTAAGACTGTCGCTACAATGCATCCGTTCTCGCAACGTCCTCAATATGCCGTTGTGGCCATACCATCATCGTCGTCGTCGCATTGTAATCAGTAATCGTCACGCTGTCTTCGTTATACCATCGTTATAATTTCATAATTGTTATCGCATTTCGTCATGCTGTCGTAGTCATACCGGCTTTGCCGGTTTATGAACATCATTGCTTTGTCATCATTCCCTCGTTATCACTGCGCCGTCGTAATACAATCGTCGTTGTCGTCCCGTGGGTGACCTCTTCAAGTATCATTGAAAAGTGCGCCGATAGCGAAGGCAGTACATGTCACTGAAGCAGCCTGTCTCAAATCAGCCACTACTAATTTTAATTAAACTTTACTACAGCAATACGCCGTGTAGCTACTTTGCGTGAATGATAATCGCATTACTATTGTCACTCATTGCGAGATGTGTTCTGCAGTAATTTCTTTATCTATTTTTTGCTTCAAGGTAAGGGGCACATCAATATTCCCGGCTTATACGGTAGGTACATACAAAAGACCGCCCTTGTCTGTCTGTATCTCTAGGTCACCGTCACCTTAGTGGTATGCTCCCATAATATGTGTAGCTGCAGGTGAATGTTTCCCATGATCCTTCATGTGTTGTTCACTCTTACCTGGTTTAATTGTTCCGGACTGGTAAATGCGGTTAGCGTGAAGGTATCGGCACAGAGGAGGTTACCCATTATCTCGCATGCTGCCGAAATAAGCTCCCGCAGTCCTGAAGACAAACCCAGATAGCCGGCCTCGGTGAGCGGGTACAAAAGAACCTGCGCAGGAGACGTGAAGAAGCACTAAGAAAGTCGAAGCGTATACGAATGCGAGCTACAATTTGTTCCAACACAAAGAGAAAACACGAAAAAAGAAAGGTTAAGAGATCCTTATGGCAACAGCAGGCACAAAAGAAATGTACCCACACAGAAACATCAGACGCCCACTAACAAGCAACACTAGGAAAAACTGCATGAACAGGATTTCAATGAGAGAGCATTACTTGGCTCACTGAGAAACCCTGCCGTATTCAGCGATTCGGGGCAGAGAGACAGCAAAGAAATTACCTCATATTCATCTAACAAAGAACGGTGGCCACGGTTAGGATTCTATCCTCCGCACCCCGCCACTCTGTAAGCTGGGCGCGCTGACCACTGCGCCACCATCGCATGTTGCCAGCGTTGCAACAGGCGACAGGGATGGATATCTTCGAGCCTGTGCACGTGGCTGGGCTCTGTCTGGCGGACGACTGACTAGATGCTACGGCGAGTGGCTTCGGTTGTTAATGCGGAGAGAGCGCGGCGAGCTGGAGCCGTTCGCTCGGCCTTTCGCGTTGTCGGGGGCGCGCTGACGCCGTCGCCTGAGCCCATGAGAGACGGCTACGAATAAGATGTAACGCGCTTCATGTACCCATCGAACGACGACTACGACAACCCCAGGGAGTATGTGGTGGAGCTCGTCTATGTATACGAATCGCATAAAGGAATATAGGGTCAACACCATGGTACCGGTCGGAAGAGTACTCTCATCACTTGGCGGAGTGGCGTCATCGTGCCGAAAAGTGGCGTCATCGAGAAAGAACACTCAATGCAATCTGCGTGAGACACGGCTTTAATGTGAACTCCGCGAATAAAACTCGCCTAAGACATCACCATATGGCCGGTGTGTCGTCTTGCGTTGTTGCGACCTCATAAGGAGCAACACTACACTCGGAAATACAACGCAGCAGCCCTGAACTCAGTAATATTTCGCCACAACGCTAAACTTAGTGACAAAACTTAGCGACGCACTCAGCGACAAGTAATCAGCTCGCATTTACACATCGTAAGTATCGCTTAGATGCCCGCATAGTTTTTCCTTATTCTGTTTTACAGACTTTTTTTGAGGTATATGACATAGCTCTCCTGAATCATCTTCGGTGTGGATGCATTTGAGCGGTATATACAACCTCCTGCGGGGAAGGGGGGGGGGGGGTAATCGGCCGCCACTGCGATTTTCGACTAGTCACTGCAAGCCAAGGAAGGGGAAGCGGGCCAATCTCAGTCGTGGGTACAACCTTACTCATCCCGTTATCCACTTCGACAGCGATAGCTCGGCCTCACCGCAGCTGGTCTCTAATGAGCCACTTGGATAAGAAAAACATGTGAAGATATGCAGCGCTATTCGTTTTCAAAACAAACAAAAAGTGACTTCCCATGAAAGAGGAGATCGTGTGACTGAGGTGTTCTAATGACGCTGCGGGTAACCGCTCCATGTCTGCATCGGCGGTTACGTAATTTTGAGGTCAGGAGATTGGAATGAAAACAGATCCGAATTGTATTGCGTTAAAAGGCCACATAAATGCCAATGTCGTTTAACTACCTCAGGTTGTTTAACGTGCAGCTAAGTCGGAGCCCATGAGTTATTTCCACAATCTATTTCCATTTAGGTGAAGAAGCACTCTTTTTATTGAGGTGCAAAGCACATTTAAACACTGAAGTGGCTTACCTCAAGTATAGGAATAATCGGCAGTAGCCAACGAAACGGAGGCTCAATATGGGTGATATTGGCGACAGGGGCGTAGGCTACGAGAAGGTTGACCTGCAAATAGACATACACGAAAGATGTTGAGCTACTTGGAACAACAGCTGTTGGCATTACACACTGTGTTGCCGGTATGACGATATACGCCTGTGACAAAGAAACCTGCTAGCTTCGACTTATTATGCCGCTCAACCTGTAACTCGTTACCAAAAGTCCGGAGGTAGCAGAGGACGGGAACGTTTGTTCTGTCAGCTATACGCGCATAGGCTGAAATCACATATTGCAGTAAATATGCGCGCGTCCAACCAAGGGAATTCACTGAGATGATCCCTTGTTTCAGTGCTATGGTTGGATACCATTTTCTTCCCTCGATTTTAGAGTCTTACACACCCTGTGACTAACTCATGAAACAGAGTTAGAACTCATTAAAAAAGCTTATCAGCGTTACCAGTAATGACCATAGAACGGATGCCGTTCTATGACCATAGAACAATAACCACCTTTTTATGCAACAGCGAGAAAGAGCTGTTCCGCATTCCATTCGTGTATGTTTGTACAAGCGCCAAGGATTCACTAAAATGGACCTGAATGGCACCAGAGCTGAAAACGTTTTAGAATGGCACCAATGAGTCGAAGAAATTTTAGAAAACCTGTAAAAATCTGAGGCCCAGCTAGAGTTTTTTTTTTGTACGCATGTTTGTGTCACTGTAAGACCTTGTTTACATTGTCAATAAAAACAGAAATATGCGTTTCATGGTCTAGCGGCCACACTACTGCGCGTGTGATCGGGAGCTCCGTAGTTCGAATTGTATGTGCAGCAAGCTCTTTTTTTTCTTTTTTGTAATCTCTATTATTATATCATTTCCCCCTTAGACTTCCGCAGTCGTTGTTCTTTACCGATGGTTCACCACGACGCTTGAAATGAAGGGCTCCTCCCAAAGTGAGCGAAGCGACCCAGCACGGCGGAGAGCTGGGGAGAAAGGGGACAAAAAAAATTATGGGGCTTTGCGTGCCAAAACCACTTTCTGATTATGAGGCACGCCGTAGTGGAGGACTCCGGAAATTTTGACTACCTAGGGTTCTTTAACGTGCACCTAAATCTAAGTACACCGGTGTTTTCGCATTTCGCCCCCATTGAAGTGCGGCCGCCATGGCCGGGATGCGATCCCGCGACCTCGTGCTCAGCAGCTTAACACCATAGCCACTGAGCAACCACGGCGGGTGGAAAGGGGGATTAGGGGCGGGCAAGAGGGGTTAGGGAGATGCCACTTTAGCGACCACCGGCAAATAATGACACGTTGTCGCTGCAAACTTGTTTTATTGGAATGGAATGGAAAAAATTATTGAGGAGCATTGGAATATGCACTAGCACGTAGCGGGCCGCTCCCACGTCGGGACCGAAAAGCCTAGACGCCATGTCGCGGGCCCGTTGGAGTGCCTATTGTTGGGCTACAAAATAGGGACTACGTACGGCAGACTCCCACTTGGAACCGGTAACGTCTCCATCGCCCCATAACGTGGGGCACCGGCACAACGTGTGTTATAGGTTGACAAAGTCTGAGCAAAGCGCGCAAGTGTTGGACTTGAATTTCGGGATAGATCCGGTGTAAGAGTGCAGCGCTAGGGTATGCCCCGACTTGCAAGAGTGAGTGTCGATGCCTGAGACCTGTTACCTTTAATATGCTTTGACGGATACATCCGCCTCACCAGATCGTTGTTCATGATTCCACGTCGCACACACGGAGTCCTATGCACATGTGGCAAGTATGTGCTCCTCCCATCGCCGACCACCGCTATCACACAGATTGTTTGTACCCAAATTTAAGCATCGCTTACGCGGGAGCAAAGCTCGCCGTTCTCCAAAGTACCTAGGCAAATTAAAGTTAGAACCACGAGTCCTCACCAAAATGTCCCCCAGCTCTGAAAATGTTCCAGCAAAACGTCTCCAGGTGTCTCTCTGGTAATTCACGCGTGAGCATGATGCTCGGGCAAAACGAGTACGAAGCCGACGTCACCACGATGACGTAGTTGCACTGGCGTTCTAATGCTGAGCGCGAGGTCGTGGGTTTAAATCCCGGCCGCGGCATCCGCATATCGGCAGAAGTGAAATGCACGTACCGTTGTTTGTGTGCTCGTTAAATAATCTCAGGCGCTCGCAATTCATTCGGTGCCCTTCCATAACAGCGCCTTCAATAGCCTCAGTGTTGCTTAGCCCACTACAAGCTACCAGTCAATCTTTAACCTCGCAGCCACTAAAAATGCTTCCTCAACTATCGGATCTGTCTAAATTCCCTGAATCGTGCGACAGAGCCTGACAACCTACAGAGTTACACCAATGTGCCACACAGTACGTATCTGTCCACATAACCATGCAGCAAAATGTGTTGCTGATAATAATAAGATGCGAACAGAAAACAATATCCTACCTTTTCGCTGTATTCTGGCCTGACTGAATGAAGAACGAGGTTTGCAAGGACTCCTTGGGAAAACGCCACTATCGTTAGCTTGGTAGCACCGGTGGCGTTTAGAACGTGGTCGATGCAAGTAGCCACGTCGTAGCGCCCCATTTCGTCAAAACTGCGTGTGATCATATCATTATGTCGTCCTGCCGCTGCTTTATCGACAAGAATCGCACTGACGAGTATAAAAGGTACGAAGCCTTGATAACTTCTATGCTCTTGTGTATGAAGGCCCTGTATTTCAATGGTTGTTAGGGATGAACTTGTAAACTTGCTTTAACTTTTCGCAAATGTTATGCTGTTCCAAATTACATCCATTATTCATAAATACTGCCATCACTTCACTGCACGCATCGGAATGCAGAGAGCCGAGGCATGCAGATTTATTGGACATGACCATAAAAGGCATGACATGCAAACATAAAAAGCAAGCGGTTATTCAGCCATCATTCTTTGCAGCCTGCGGATTGAGCCCCCTTAATAACACAATATTTGTTGTTGTTAAAGACTTAATGTTAAAAACTTACTGTTAAATGTTAATGATGTTGTTAAAAACTTAAGGTTAAAAACTTAATGTTAACACAATGTTTCTTGTCCGCACAAGTGTCTTGTGACCGAGTGTTGCGTGTAATGTACTGCATTGCTTAAAAAGTTGGGGGCGTTTCGTGCAGGAAAAAATTGTGAGCGCTTTCGCAGGGCTTTAAAGTGTATAGACGCAGCACTAGCATAGAAATATCATTTAAAATTATCTCACACAATAAACAATAAGTAATTAACGGTTTTTATAAAGCTCTGTCTAGAAGGACTTGTGATAGCACATAGCTGTCTTTCTTGCCCACCATGCAGCTGATATTGGTGCACATTTAGATTAATCGCCACCTAAAGTGTATGTTGGCGAATTTTCCCGTGTATAGTGCAGGTTGTTGTATCCGCTTTGGTGCAGTCTTTTTTGCTTTCGAACGGTATTTCGGTGCCATATAGCGGAAACTTCGCAAACGAAGTCTGTTGTCTGTGAGAATGCGCTAAAGTGTTCTTTATTTCCCCTTATTTAGACAAATGACGCACAAAAGGCTTCGAACAAGTTCATAGGCGAGCAATATTCATCAGTTAATATCGCAGGTTACATTGTTTACTAGAAATTTCGGAGGCACATGTTACACAGAAGAGACATCAGACGTACGACCTGCATCAAAAACTTCACAAACATTGAGGCAAATTTTGCTTCCGTAGGTAAAAGTGTAACTGACAGGACCTGAAATGTGTTGGCGTTGGCAAGGCAAACCTTATAGCAAACAGGGTGTCCCGACAGAAAAAAACAACTTCACGGACTTATTTACGCGATCAAGGGGAAATACAATAATTGCGTCCTACCTAAATTTCCAGAACTCCGGATCCTGTTGGGACAGCGTGATATGACTTGTGTACGTCTTGGCCTCTCTCGTGTTCATGGACCAGACGTCAAAGCCATTGTCGGCGAACAAGAATCCTGCGAATGCGAACGAAAGAATAAGCTTTTGCTTCAGCAGTGGCCTTTGCCCAGATTAATTGAATCATATACCAGGCGCTATAGTAATAATTAGGTGGGTCATAGCAGCTTAAACATTGAACGAATCACTGTGCTAAAATAGTTCTTATATGTACCAGCCTGAGCACTGGCTAAGTTTTTATGCCTTTATAGAAGAAAGGTTGGAATGCTTGAACATGCGGAGGAGATACGCGTGATTAAATGAAAGCACTTCGTAAGCAATTGGCAGTGCAACCTATCGTAAAAGCTACCTAGCAAATGCCTGTTGCACGGAGCATTTCTTGAATCTAATGCCCATTGCATTTCGAGAGGGCTGGTTCTGCGAATCATATGCCCGCGGCCGTTTTACTGTGATGCCACGAATTTCCTGATCCTCTGGCAGCGAGAAGGACGCGTGAAGATGAAAAATCCAGGACTACTAGTGTATGGTAATGTATGGCGTGGTTAGAACGTATGGTTATTATGAATGCGAATGCGCGGGCGTGTGACAAAAAAAAAGGCTCCTACCCTAGCACAAAATAAGGAAGCGATACATGGAGAAATTCTTAATATGTAAGATGTTTACCGATATCGAAAAGATTTCGCTTGCCTGACAGCGGCCTGAACGTACGGCTTCTCATATGGAAATCCTCGAGGCTGAAAAAACAGTGTGTATTCTTAAATCACAACTTTGCCTATCACGATATTTGATTCCGCCGAACTCAGTTCACGCGTCTGTGCTTCGTGTTGTCGGCTGATATTTCTAGCTCTTACGTCTGCTAGATTACCGGCTAGCCCATTTTGTTAAGAAAAGCGATGTTGTCTACTTTGATGCCTTGGCCACTATAACGCAAAGCTGTTGGAATGTGTTTATAATTATTTTCTGCCTAGAGTCTTCTCCAAATGGCAAAATATTTGCGGTCCCCGCCAACCTCGCCTGTCTATCACGTGACATTACGAAACGGGCAAAACTCCCTGTTCCAAAATGACGTGTATACCCTGATTTTGTAAGGTTATTCCGAACAAAAGAAAGAAGCTTTTCACTATTCTACACAGAAGTCACCATTAGCATTCCGCTAGTGGTAGGAATTCTTTTAACCAAAGCCATATTCACCCGTCTGTCACACGACGTCCCAAAACCGTGAGAACTCGATCACCACATAAAAATTAAGGGATGCGCTAATGATGCATTATTATGGCGGTCATAACCGAAATTATTTTGGAAGAGCCGGAGTCGGCCACATTCCCACAGGAATAGAACATGCCGGCCCGCTGGTCATTCTGGTTTCGGCTGCGCATAGCTGCCGGTGAGAATAAATTTATTTGCGTATAACACGACATTTCGCGTGGCTCTGTGATGTTATTGATTCTTGTCGGCACGTATCCGACGCCACTCTGCCAACACCTTTTCAGCACATATGACAAGTCTTAGCAGCAGTTCTAACTCCCCGTTGTATGCCGCCGCGATTTTTGACCAGCCATCGCAAGCTAAGCAACAAGTGGACAAATAGAAGAGCGCGCACCACTGTAGTAACGCGGTTATTTATTTTCATCACGCTATTGCGGCTCTACCGAAACTCTCGGCCCTTCTGTAGGCTTCGCGCCTCTTTTCATCGAATTGTATAAGGAAAACCTCTCAAAGTAGGCGATGTTAATTACTTAGAAAGCAAATAAAAATGACCTCGTAGAAACGAGGCGAACGTTTTATTGGGCTGTTTGAACAACGTTGCGGATCACCACCCACAATCGCGTAGGCGCGCACGTAAGTTTGTCATCAGCAGGCCGGAATAACACAAGAATGTAAAACAAATTGCCGCAGAAGCCGTTTTACGATGCTTGTCAGCGGTAATGCGTTAGCATTGAATCATTGCAGCGGCACAACGTGATGTCGCTCTCGAAACGACTTACGTATGAGGTGTCTACTGCAGCTGAAGTCCTTCTTTTGCGGCTTTTTTAAGAACACTCGGCGCCATTTATCGCAGCTATCGCGAGATCTCCGCGTGGACTCCAAGATACATGGCGCACCCTCGCGTACGTGCTCAGAATCACGCGATGCGAGGTCTTGGATCATCTATCGCGTTGCCTTCTGGATACGATGCGCTATGTAATGGCACCACCCGAAAGCCCGCGCTTAGCCTGCGAGACGAATACCGTGGCACGTCCGAGCCTGTGAACGTTGAGAATCGTTCCGTCACTTGCTGCACACTCTGTCACATATACTCAGTGACTCTAGATAGCCAGAGTTTTATTGAAGAGGAGCACATTCCCAGCACACTCCTAGCGCAGCTCGCTAAGGCGTTGAAGGAAAAGGCGTTCAGTTGAAGGATGCGCCTACCCAGAGCATTTCTGGCACACCCTGCTAATGCGTCGAGTTGCTGTCCTTGAGGTACCGTTGTGAAGCGGGTTCAATTCTGCTCAGCATCGGAAAGAAAACTGATGGATCTTTTTCGTCATTGTAGAGCGGTATATTCATAATGACACATATCTAGATACCAAAGCTGGCACCAAAGACAATTATTGGAAAATTTTATTAATGGTGATGAAGATTTCCTTCTACCTCTTTTTTATTTTTGATCAAAAAGGTTGACTGAAGACTAGCCCAGACCGAGTGGCACATACACAGCGAATCCAAGTCGGTGTCACAGTGTTTATTCCAACAGCGATACCTATCCAGTTCCACATCTTAAAGTGTCCGATGTCGGCGTGAAAGAGCAGTTGATGTTAATGAAGAGAAAGGAGGAGAGGTAGGTCTGGAGAGCGTGTTTGTAGCTTGCTACTCCTCACTGGGGAAAAGGCAAGTGGGAAATACAGGGAAATGTAGGTGTCTGGTGATAATGTTATGGTACAATGAGCTACTATGTACACTTTGTCCAATACGCTGTATGCGCGATGTGCGCTGTAGACACAATACACGCAAGAGTAATCTATCTTGTCCACACAAAAAAATATCGCGCAAACAAATTTCGCACTGTCTGCACGTCTCACAAATTCTATAGACGATAAAGAGGTTCGTTGAAGAGCTGCACAGACATGCACATTGTCACATCATGAGTGACCCAAGTTGGTCCGAAATCTGCACACGAATGCTGTTACTTCAGCTCAGTGGTCCGATGCGCAACGCATTACACCACGAACTACCCAGCGAGAAAAATAGTGTGTAGGGCAGTCAGATGCGAAGAACGAAGCACAGACAGTCATACATACACAGGTCCCGAAAGATGCGTGAATTGCCCTAAGGATGCTAAAGAAATAATTGCTACGCTATGCATCCCCTGATATGCTTCGCGTTTTAACGCCAAAACCTTCTTTAGGTACTCTGGTTATTTCGTCTGGTTGGACGTTACGCCACAATAAACAGTCACGCATATGCAGTGATGCAAGTTGTCGACCAGCGTGTGCCACTAGGTATGTGGTGGCTGCTGCCTCTCCGAGTTGACATTGCCACTGGGTATGTGCGCCAATGGTAATCATGCCGCTGGATGCTGCATGACATAGTGGACAACTTGGGCCACTCTGTATGTGCCATTGAATATGTGTCCAAGCAGACAACTTCGACACTACGCATGTGACATTGGTATGTGCCCATTCTTGTCCGATCCCCCAGAATGAATGTGCCAAGGAGACACGACGGGTATGCACCCTTAAATGCATCAAGCGATTGCGTCCCAAACACAAGCGAAACATCCGCGTCGATCGGGTCTTTTGATGAATCGCTATGGCAACTTCATTGCCATGGCGATTGTGGTGCCGTGATTCTTATTGAGATCTCCCTTTCTTGTGTTTGCTGATCTCTACATTCTGTCTATGCTGTATCGTAATTCACGGATGGTTTCGGCATATCCAGAAGCTTAAAAAAGAAGGCTATCATATCACTTTGAGAATCATCTGCGATCGTTTCAGCCCCGATGTTTTTATTCACATGCTACGCTTCCGATCACCGAAGCCTCTTGTGGTTTTAGGCGAACTGTAACATTTTCATTCATCGTGACACATCATTACCAGGGTAATCCCCTTCCCCATTCATCATAATGCCACATGCGCTTATTTCGGTCGGTATCTGTTTCTTTGCGCAGGACCTTTTCCAACTCGTTTGAACGCGTAGCGTTGATAGTGCCTTGGAGAAGCATTCGATTAACCCGTTGCGTTGAGTTCATATGTTTCAAATATGTTTCAAACCAGAAATAAATTGCGCTGCATTTGTGTTCGCGTTGCACCCTTGTTTTTGCCCCATATGCCCAAGCATATTTGCGAGGGCATCCTGTTGCAGTAGACGAGTTAAGAAGTAAAACAAAAACTGATATTTTGTTGAGAGATCTTGTTGAGAGAACCAAATGAGGCGCATGAAAAATGAAACAGATTCGCTCGCCCAGAACATATGCATTATAATGTTTAATTGGTGAGCTAGGCTTACATTATACGTACCTTGATCACAAATTACTGCCTTGACAATAATTTTGACGGCTTTAATTCGCCTGATAATTGAGTTGAGTAAGTTGTCCATAGCGCTTGCCGATATCAATGTGTGTCCTACTGTAAACACGACTGGTTGACTATTTGACCATGATCGTTAATGACCATTTCATGCCATCATCATCATCATTTCATGCCATCAAATCCATGAACAATATCCTGACACACATCATAAGACAAGTTATTTTTTAAGGCTGTTTCATCAAAAATTAGGGTGCACACTCGATCGCGAGCATTCTATGCCTGAGTGCTAGCTGAAATACGCGGTATAATTCCAGCAATCACGAATGGTGAGATCTTAATGTTACTGAACCACCGCCTCAGAGACCGCTGTGTAGACAGAGAGAAAATTGGTACCAAAGAACGGTATGCTCGTGGTCCGCCAATATTCAAATGCAAAGCAAGCTTCTTAAGCCAAACAGGAAAGCGTTTGCCTTTGCTCCTGTGCTGCAACCGCATGTTTGTACACAGAAGCCTAAAAACCACCTGTGTCACATATGAACGGGTAATGCCTAGTTTCTTTCAATATATGGTGGTAGCTTGCGCTGGTTCTTCCGCAACCGTGTGACAGTCCGCCGGCAGCTTGCTACCATAGACTCGAGTCGTACGATGGTCCTCCTAAATTTCTCTGACGGAGAGCCCTTTGCTGCAGTGTAGCAAGCAACTGTAACAGACAAACATTATACATGCATTAATAAAGCCACTGTACAAGTACTTAATACAATACTAATTTAATGGTTACCTCATACTGAAGAGTTCAATAAGAGGTTGCAAAACACTTACATTTAAACACATACGATCATTATGATTCACAGACAGTGTTCCTAAATAGAGACACCATGAAAACAATTAACACTATATGAAAATTCCTTCATGTCTAAGCCGTACATATTAACTCATGAAGGTGCTTGAGTAAATAGTAAGAAAATCAAACAATATAATGATTGATTTGACTATTCTTCAAACTTCCTATTAGCGCAACGAACCAAATAATAACAGCCACTATCTTACAGAGAGAGAAAGAGGAATGTTTAATGATAGGAAAAGCAGAGAAGTCGGCCTGAAGTACATTCCTCTAGTCAGCTACTCTACAAATCTATTTGCTAGCATTACTTGAACCAAACACTTACCAGGAAATTCTCCTACTGAGCTTGCGGCTTAATCAATAAAGCTGCTGGCGCTTGGTGGAGACGCCGGACACGTCACCTACCCAAACATAAAGTACAAATTAATTAACCCCGCTGGCAGACAAGATGATCCTACAGGTAATATGCTGCAGTGGAAGCATTTTGCGCAGAATCTTATGCGTCACATGCATTCCCCGAGCTACAATGCTAACGAGAACACGCCTGGCACAATTTTGCGGTACTTCCCTCACACTGCATATATATAGGTGACTGTACAAAGCAACGGTAGATGGCGCGTTGGCAAATATTTGCTAACTCGTAGCGCAAGACAACCAAATCCAAAACATCAACACTTACCACCATGTTCTTCAAATGAAGTACACATTGCGTAGCTTTCTAGATGTTAGGCCATGTGTTTATAGATTTCGTTGTACAGAAATCGCCCTATGCATTTACAAAGGTCATGCTTCTGCAGAAAAGCATTTATTAAAGCTCCGTCAATTAGTGATACGAGAAGTAGCGTGAGAAATTGTGCCCCAGTTCCTCTCAATCAGACGATATTTTCACGTATGGATTGATTCATAGAAAAATACATATGAAAGAAATTGCGTCACAAGAAGAATCGCCCTCAAACATTTTGTACTTTTCGAGGGTACGACAATGTCATCAGCAATGCCAGTTAGGTATAGCATTGCGTAAAGATTGCACTTTGACCTTGCAATTACCGCGCATGTACAGTGCGAAGGCTCATGAAGATAGTGCTGAAACTTTCCATTTGTGTGCCTGAATTGCCTGTTGGCACGGCCCTCTTAGTGAGCCACGTCCGCCCTGCGTCCATGAAATCTTGTGCAGTAAAATTGTCGCTGCAAATCCTGTGCGATGTGCACAACACGTTGACTGGCTTTTCCATAAGGTCGGCCCTTCGGGTGTGTGTCACCCATGCCGTCGACCTGCGCACATGTTTTAAAACAGCTCGTCATATCGCTCAAACAGTGAGCATTAAATGTTTCATGACAGCCCAACGTGATTGTTTGCATGCATGATTCATCAGGCATTTAGGAACTGGTAGATTATTCTGAATGACACGAATTGTACACTGTTCTTGTAATTACCGAACAGATGTGGTGAGCTGCACCATCTTTGGCTCGGAATCATACGATATTTCATATAGCAAATTTTTTATTAAAAATTGTCAATAAATAGAAGCACATGTAACTGACATGCGCAAGGGTTATACTGCTCATACACAAAAAAGTGGATTTGCTGCAACATGAAAATACACACCACTTTTCAGACTCCCAAAATGATTCGTTATGCCTGTCACCGGATTGCTTTGACTCAATAAAGGTTATAATCGTGTGGAAGTGCTCTAGATAGCTAGGTATTTTCATTAAATCAGGAGGAACAATGAGCTGATAACTCGTAACAAAACAAACCTGCTGTCTCATGGGATGCGAAAAAAGCAGGTTCTGAGCTTCTTTCGCGTTCTTCCGTTGTTTGCGCACCACAGTACACAACAGTAGTGGCCGTACGAACTTCTTCAGGTGGCCATCTGTTTAAAAACGTAAATTACAAGCATGTGTCATTCTGTTATAAACTGCTTGAGGAGGAGACACTTGCGAAAGCGGGGAACGCCCGAGATTACGTACAAGGGCAATTAGCTTTGACAAAGTTTTAGCATTTCAGCCTTTTATTATAAAAAATAAATTACAATATTGCTGGGGTCAGAGAAAGCGTCACGAGCTTCACCCACTAAACTTCAGTTCACGTGCAACTAACTGCGTCACACGGTCGACCTACTCTTCCCTAACTAAGTACCCTAAAAAGTAACAAAATTAGTTGCAATAACGTTGGGGGCCAGAGAAAGCGCCAAAACTTGTCCCATTAGGATTCAGTGCACACGAAACTGCGTCACAACGCCGAGCTGGTTTTGGTTAACTGCGTCGAAAGCCGGGTGAGGCGAGCGTGCCCAAGAACGACCGAAATAAACTACCATAATGTTGGGGCTCATAGAAAGCGTAGCAAATGCCCCTGCAGTACGAGGCATTCACTCAAATTAACTGCACCAAGCCGGCCGAGCTGTCTTTCGCTAACGGCGTCACTAGGTTCGGTTTTGCGCAGCAAGCCTAAATTTGCTTGAGATGTGTCGCAGACTGTCAAATGAAATTTCTCACCTTGCCGTATTCCAATAGGTCCCGTGGTGTCGCGTCGAAATGCAAAAGGGGACGCAAGAAAACGCCGGGAGTCCAACCAACAGGGCACATCCAAAAGGGACGGGTCACCGAACAGGCGAACTTCACATGCGAAGCCGGCCTCGCTGGTTTCGGTGGCATGTCTGGCGTATGACGCATGCATATGGCGCGGCTGACGTGCCACTAGCTTGTTGCTAGGTAAGGCAAGAAAAATAAGTCGCTAAGCATGATTTCATTTACACGCAAAACGTTTTAGTTAAATCGATAAAGAATAAAAATAAAACGTTCTGTGCGAGTTAATTTCACATTCCTTTTTTTCCGATGCTCGCGTCAACTAACGGATGGGATTAACACGAGGCATGACGTGTTTCTAGTTGCCAGTTTTCGCCGAGCGTCCCCTTTGTTTCTTTCGCTATGCTAGTATGCTTTCTCTATGCGCCGAACAGTGCTTTTCAGAAGTTCTCTTACGGGCGCAAGTTTGCCTAAATAAAGTCCTATTTACTTCCCATGTCGCCTCGTACCTGTGCCTACGGACAAAATCCGGCACTTCAGCGTGACTCACGCAATATAAGCAAGCCGTCACTTGCCTGGGCTCTGCCAGGGAAAGTTGAGGAAGTAAAGGTCCGATGCGGTGAAGACAGCAGGCACTAACAGCACGGGGTGGCGTATTGATGTCCCGTTTCCTCGGTCTGGTTTGGAGACGTTTTCATGGATACCGTATGGCACCCTGTCCACTTGGAGTATGTAGCCATCCTCTGTTGTTGCATAGGTCGTCTCGCAGGGGTAGCCTTGATATTCTACTAACTCGCACTGCGGTGTGGTGCAAGTGAGAATGAAGAGATTTTATTTATAGCAGTGCGCTAAGACGTTTGCGCATAGAACATCTGGGATTTCAAAATTACTCGCTTGATTAGCTTTATTAATCACTATTTCTTTAAGAACACTTTAGCACCCGCCTCGGTGTATTAACGGCTGTGGTGTTGCGCTGCGAAGCACGAGGTGGCGAAATCCAATCTAGGCCACGGCAGCCGCATTTCGACGAAGGGGAAATACAAATACTCTCGAGTCCCGTGCATTGGGGCCATGTTAAACATACCGTCGTGGTGAAAATAATTCCGGAGTCCCTCATTACAGCGTGCCTCATAACTAAATCGTGGTTTTGGCACGAACAATCCCCGAATTCAAATCAATAAGACCACATCAGGAGGAACACGTTTGCCAAAACACTCAATTAGACCTGTTATGTGCAGGCTCATTATGCCTTATACCAGTATATTCTGCACTGCGGTTGATATCAATCCTTGTCATTAGTATACGTTTGCGTCACCTGGTTCCCTTCTGTTATTAAAGGCAATGGTACGGGTCGCAAACCTTAACGAACTTCATAAGTCGCGATTGGGTAGTACAAGTGCTGCCAACTTCAGCAAGGACAAGAGCAATCAACACTCCTTGTCTTCCTCTGTTATGCCATCCGTTCCTGTTGTGTCTTGTTACGCTTACAGGGTTTGGCCTGACTGCTTATATATTCCTTTATTCTAAGAGATCGTAAGTTTTCCAGGCACAGACGAAAAACGACGAACTGGGGAAAGGGACCAAAGGCTGGGTGTTATTTCGATAGCTGGGCAAATATTCTTCCCAAACGTGGCGACGTTTTCATTAACGTGTCACCATTATGTCCATTAGGTTGTTTGCCTCGATAACGTCCCGTGATGCCTTTTGGTAACGGCGTTAATATAACCCTAGGCAGCTAAACCATGGGATGTCTCTCCCCTAATCACGTGAAACAAACCAGCCAAGAATTAATTTTGGTCAACTGCCATGGACGGTTAAGCGACAACAAATACACATGCCCCAATGCTCATCTTCCCGCACATTTTGGTAATACTTAGGTTACCCTCAACGTCCCTGAATTAGCCGGGCAGAACTCGGTGGAGTCAATGCAGTGGAAATTGAAGTAGACTCAAAGAGAAGATGCAGGCACAGCCAGCAATATACAACTGGAAATTGCATACCACAGGGATACCAGGGCTACAAGGGGCAAGAACCATACCAAAGAGCATTGATACAAGGCACGCATGCCGCGCATTCTTTAAGCTGTTTCATTTATATTTCGTAATAATAAGCAAACCAAAATATAAACTTAAGATAAATAGGTGGTTCAGTAGGCCAAAATCACGATGTGAATGTGAGGCACGCCTTATTGGGATACTCCGAATTATTTTGGCCACCTGGGCTTCTTTCAGGCACCCATCGAGTACGCCAGCGTTTCTGCATTTCTGCCCATTAAAATGCGGCTACCACAGTAGGATTCGAACAAGTTACCTCGAACTCAGCAGCACAACACCAAAGGCATTGGGCAACCATGACCGGTGCAAAATGAAATCGGAGCGTGTCCCAACGAAGTGAGTTACATGCACCACACATGCGTATATCTAGACATTCCTTTATTGTTTTCATGGAAATTTGTTGCCTAGGCTGCCACATTACAAGACGTGGGCTATCGCTTTTGAGAGAACGCATTTCCGCCCTAAACAGGACGGCAAGTATAGGCGTTGAAAGGTTCTCACCGGTGTTAGTCGAGCTTCCAACTCTAAGTCTTCGCTAACGGCAGGAAGAATGTCCGTTGCCTGGCTTACGACCACAAAGAGCCACGTGAATGTTCTGGGCAAGCTCATGATTTTCGCTGAAATGGTTAAAGATACTGAGCCCCCCTTCATGCGCATTCACTGAACACTAACTTGACTACAGATGAGGTTAGACCGTCGCGAATACAACAGACACAACAAAATAATAACTACAGACGAGCGCTGGATACCGACCGCAAGTTGACTTGACGTTCATCAGCCATTTTATACCTTTCCCAGTGTGGGAATGCGTACACCAGTCACATATACAGCAGCAAAATCATCAAAGTCAGCAAATTATTGCGGCGTTAAACCTGAAATCATATTATCAAGCAGCTAGCCCTTTTCAAGGTGTCACTAACTTATTCGACCTTATTTTCAACTGCCAACTCAGCCGGCGTGAACACCTGTGCAAGGTGCGCTGGTTTGTTTGTAATGGCTGTTTTTGTTTTAACACTCAGCGACAAACACGTCGGCAATACAATTTCACTGGCGGAAATGATGCAAAAGATCAACAAGAAATGGTGGACTATAGTTCTGATCACACGTGTCGAACAGGTTTCCTTATCGGTTTCTAGAGCTGGTGCTGGGTTTCCAGCCCCGCTCTAAAAAAGTCATATACAACGGGGCATACACGCACTAGCATTGCATACAGTTGGCGCTCCACAAATATTGTATCGGTTCATGCCGCAGCCAGAGAGATTCATGGTGTAACAATTTAGCCTTTCTTTACGGACACATGAAAATTGTAGTGGTGTGTTCTGTGAATTATAGGTGCCAAAGAGAGATAGAGGGGAAACAATTGAAGCGAAAGGCAGTGAGTTCAAGTTTAAAGGTCCGCTTGGCTACTCTGCACGGGGGTATGGGATAAAGGCCGTAAAGGTCAGAAAAAAGATAAAATAAAAATAAGAAACAAAGCACGCTTTCACACTTCTATCGATTTCGACCAGTCCCGTTTCTTTTAAAGAGCTCACAATCAGTTTTAAAGTAATTCGGGCGTACATGTGCGTACTCCTACATCATCGAACACTCGACGAGACGGACAACCGTGCCCTAACGGAAGCCAGAAATTTTGGACCCTGGTCTTGGCCGATGTCGCTGCCAATGTAAACCTGAAGCAGACACACGAGCAAATATTTAACTCGTGCACATGCTTCCGGGTGCGCTTAGTGCGGGTCACCGCTGCGGCCACCATGATTCAATAGTTAACTTCAGTGGTTTCCATTGGCTTTTGACGTGCATGTTAACTTTAGTTGCGTCATGTGCGCATACGTTTGCTTCGATAGGAGACCTGAAGCTGGAAGTAGGTCTTTCACCAGTACCTAACACTCATCGCTCACAACTGGCATGATAACTTTTTCTTGCTCATAGCACCCATCATTTGTCATCGACATAATGTTATTACACACACATTATTACACAGTTGCTTGTCCACCGTCAACTAAATAAAGCAGCTTCTGTATATTTGTTGAAATTCTGTGGGGCGTTATAAGTGATGTGTACACAAAGCTCGATAGGCATTGGTTAACTGCGGCTTTCGCAATGATTTGCGCACCCCAGGACTCCAGATTGCGTGATTACAAGCAGCGGGAAATGCTGTGAGCTGCACCGGAATATCTGCTACTGCCACCAAAATCGCATTGAGTCAACATCAAAACAATACGACCAGAGTGCTCATTAAGCAAAATCTGTGCGGATGAATTACAGCATTTGTAAAAAAAATCCTGAAATGTTCAAAAGCGTTATATGCGGGTGAGGTGTGCAATGAGCGAGTCACATGCTGGAAGCATATTAACGTAAGTACCATAATTTCAGAAGCCGAAATACTTAACAGCTGCAAGGAAACACCCGGGCTGGAAATTTCGCCGTGATTCTTTAGGGTCCCACTGGTTTGCTGTCTTTCACTTATTATTTACGAAAATAGCAGCTGAGAATGCCTGCCACGCTTTCTCGAAACCGTTTTACTCGAGTTAGCAATTATGCCAACACTAGAGGCCGCCACCATCGCCGTGCTCTTACGCTATGGACGGTACATGCGCCCAGGGTCGCGCTTGTGCGTTTGGCTGCGAAACCAGCGAAGCCGCGCCACGTTGATTTCGGTAGGCTCGCCGGCTGCATGACCCCGGGCATGGTATACCGCTGCTGGCATCAGCGTTGTGCGCAAGTGCATTGTCCTCCCGGCTGAGCAGCTGTGCGCATGACATATCGCGGTTAGGCTGGGTAGAATATGGAGGTGCTGCACGCATTGGGGGCTGGCTGTTGGCTGCGCAAATCGCAGGGCCTGACGCGGTGTGCAGGTGTCGGCCTCGGTGCGTGGGAGCAGACTGCCAAAGCTGCTACTCGAACATTCATGCGTACTGTTCTCTCTTATCTTTATTTTTACAGCAATGCTGTGAATGCAACTGGAAAAGGCCGTAAAACGTTATCTACGGGCTTCCGCGGCGTCCTCAAACAGCGAGATCATTCAACGAGATCATACAAACAGGCTTATCCCTCAAGAGAAAAGTATATAATAGCTGTGTCTTACCTGTACTCACCTACGGGGCAGAAACCTGGAGGCTTACGAAAAGGGTTCTACTTAAATTGAGGACGACGCAACGAGCTATGGAAAGAAGAATGATAGGTTTAACGTTAAGGGATAAGAAAAGAGCAGATTGGGTGAGGGAACAAACGCGAGTTAATGACATCTTAGTTGAAATCAAGAAAAATAAATGGGCATGGGCAGGACATGTAATGAGGAGGGAAGATAACCGATGGTCATTAAGGGTTACGGACTGGATCCCAAGGGAAGGGAAGCGTAGCAAGGGGCGGCAGAAAGTTAGGTGGGCGGATGAGATTAAGAAGTTTGCAGGGACGTCATGGCCACAATTAGTACATGACCGGGGTTGTTGGAGAAGTATGGGAGAGGCCTTTGCCCTGCAGTGGGCGTAACCAGGCTGATGATGATGATGATGATGATGATGATGATGATGATGATGATACAAACAGGGAATGGCAGCGCTTGCAAGGGATGAAGTGCGCCGGACAATACTCGGCCCGCTGCCCCGTAGGACTAACGCGCGTATTCTTAAACCACCGTCGACTCGTAGTTCTTGCTCCGCTTCACCGAGTTGATTTAGCCGCCACCCTCCCGACTGACGAAGACGCCACGATTTTCGTGATTAGGCGCGAAGTGTCAACGAACCGCACTGAGACTTTAGTCCAGGGGCGGCGCGGTCATCAACTCTCACGAGCCGACCTCTTGCGTCGAGTGCTGGAACGTTCTAGAACGTGGAAGTTGCCAGCAGTTCTTTGTTTCGAGGGACTGAGTGCCATAATGTGGGTAACATGTACCGAAATTACAGAGTGTGAAGCTAAGCTACTGCCTAGCCTGCAGATTATTAACACAAGTGGTAATACAAGAACATTAATACAAGTGCAAGTTTAATACGAACCACGCAGGAAGCTTCCCCAATGTCCTGAAAGAACGGAGCGTATCACAATATTAAAATTTCAAGAGAACGGGGCGCGTTTTATGCGTGATCCGTGTGAATTGAGACGAAGTTAATTACTCACTTTGTGGAAAATAACTGGTTCCATTTTCAGCCCTGTGCGTCTTACAGCCGTTATCCAAACGTTTTCCGGAGTTCTAAAAGAGCTTAACATGACAGCAACTTCATATAAGATGAAAATGGGGCGCAAGTTTAATCACTGCAGATTTTTTTCTTTTTTTTTTTTTGCTGCCCAAACAAACGCAAACACACTGAAATGAACTCATGCGCCGCCGCACACCACGCTGTGAGCCACAGCGCCGGGTTTTCCCCTTGCGGCGTAAGTGCAAAAACGAGCCAGCTTCGCCAGTGGAAACGCGCCATGCCTCTGACAACTTCTCATTCTAGCCATCACAACATGGTGCCCGAGCTGAACGGATAATAGACAAGGTAAATGCGCCTGGTAACAAAGCTTCCATAGAAGCCCATACGTTCGAAACATGACGTTTCGTCGGCGATTCATTGGGCTTAGCGCCAGCTGTGTGAAATGGCAACCCTTCCGGCAGAAGAAAAAACAATGTGACGCCATATCCGCTAAAAAAACACAAATGACGTCATCTTTTTCTCAAAGGCGCGAAATTTGATTTGGTGTCCCGCCATTAGAGCTGTATATTCAAATGTCCCGCCGTTCGACTTGATAAGCGTTTGGAGCTTTCAGGACGGAAATCGCTTCAAGAAAAGGACAGTCGTACGGGTGTCGAAATCACACCCCTGAACAGAACATACTTTCCTTGGAGGCCGACAAAAGCTTTAGGTGCAGAGTGCTGGTTCTATCGTCGGACGTCAAGGCCGTTGGCGTGCGTAGCCACACGAAAACAAGTAAAGTAAGGAATTATCTGGCAGTCGCAACTCCCTACTTTTGAGTGAACAGGCTGAGAGAATATGAAGCTACCCGCGCCACCAAATTCAGACAAACGTCGACAAGCAAAACGGCACAACGTGTGAGGTAAGCGTATTATAACAGGCGAACTTTACGAACGCGCCTCTCTGCACACTTCACGAGCTGCATTGCTTTGCAAGCGACAGCGACTTCAACCCTGCGCCGAAGCGCTCTCTTCAACCCTGTCTTACTATAGACGCTGAAAAAAAGGTATTCATTATTAATGAGAAAATAAATTGGAGTTGTGTTTTCTCTACTCATCACGCATATTAGAAATTGATTAAGAATTTTATTTCGTAGAAAGCATCTGTGTCTGGCTTTAATTAAAAGGACGCTTTTTTTTCTTTCCCAATGCTTGTTCCCTCCAAACATAGTCGCGCTTAAATCGATCCTCCCATAACCAACCTCGCTGATGTCGGTGACAATTTGTTCTGAACCGCTTTTCACCCGAAGCTTCGCGACCTATTTGGATCGACCTTGCAGTAAACTTCAAGATATCTCGCCGTTGCTTGCGTTTGAACAAGCGCATCGTTTTATCAAAGCCCTTCTATGGCACATGAATTGCTTCAAGCAATCGCGGAGGAGTCCGCACCTATGCTGTTGCCTATAGCACGACCAATGAAGACGGGTTGGTATGGGAACCTTCGTGCATTCCAGCAGTGCTTGAACAATGCCCGCGTCCGGTCTCAATATGTATGCGGAGAAGAGTGGTGGCTCATTCGATTACACTCGACGTGATTGGAATCAGCCTCAACCAATTCACATATGTTGCGCAACGACACCCGCAAGCGACACGTGCGGAGCTAACGCAACACCGGGATGGTTTCCGAAAGATTTTACTTGTATGACAACGTATGGTGCTGTTAACACATCCAGATGAAAATACCCCATCATGCCGCCGCACCCGACTCCAGCAGAATAGTACGCACTAGACACACACATACAGGCGCATCGCATACAGTGGCCTCATCGCAAATTTCGCATCTCATCATGGCGCAGCCCAATAGACTCATAGAGTATGGAGTTGGCGTTTCTTTACGGTCGCATAGATGTCGAAGAGTGGAATTCTGTTAAATAGCGGCGCCAAAACGAGACTGAAACGCACCTAAGGGCTAAGTTTGCTATAATCTTCACGCGATTCTGGGCTCGTTTTATGCGGTTCACCACTGCGCCCTCCCAGATACAGCAGTAAACATGCAGGCTTTTCGCGCGCTTTCGACGTGTATGTTAGCTTTTGCTGCATCGTGTCTGCATTCGTTTGTTACGACGGAAGACCTGAAGCTGGAAGCTCGTCTCCCACCTGTGAGTAAGGCTCAAAGCTGAAAACTATGGCATGACGTTTTTCTTTTTCAGGCATTCTCTATTTACCGGGTAGTTTGTATTAGACCAGGTGCGATTTAGTTGTAGTGGCGAGAAACCCAGTTACGTTGGCTACATGCCGATGAAAAACAGCAATACGAATGAAATGAGCTGAGTGTTCGGCACAGAGGGAGAGAAAAAGAAGCGATAAATGAAAGGCAGGGAGGTTAACCAGGACAGGTCGCGGTTGGCTACCCTACGCTGGGGGAAGGGGACATGGTATATCGCCGACGTGGTAACAGTTTTCTGCTCTATGTGCTCTGACGGTCGCTGCGTCCGTATCACGTGTTTCCAAAATAGAATATGCTTGAGCTCTTCTCGCCTCATCACACACCTCTTTCGGTGCCAGATTCATTGTTTTACGGCGGGAGGGCTTTATTACTCCTACTTCTGTTGTGTCTTCAAATTCATTGTTATGCTTTCTCGATGAGCATATGACCACATGCCTGGAGAAGGGAATCTTTGCCACTAGCGACCACATACATCTAGTATGCACTGTTTAAGGCACTGTGTCATCGCTATTTGCTTGCACACTCAGGTATTTTAAGCAAAAGGCCCAATTCGCCTGCACAGTAAAATTGCTGAAGCGCGAACAAGTCATTTTTAAGGATTGTCGATACCCACCCTCTCGTACTATGCAGTAAGCTCACTCTGCTTGTGAACTTGCTCAACACTGCACTTCTTTTATTTAAGGTCATGAGAGTTTTCGTAAATGAAGCTTAGAGTCAGGTAATCAACAGTTTATTTTTGCTTAAACTCACGGAGAACCAAACAAACGGTATGCGACAAACTGGCGGGTGTGCAAAGCGTTATATGAACAGAGGGGATGCAATGTGCGTCTGGTCAAAGTAAAATGCATACACCATAATCAGTTGCTCCACTGTATTTTGTTCGCATTCGTTTTTTTTTAATTTTTACGTGCTGATTTATTGCGGTACGAAAATTTGAAATATCTGAGCCAATCGGAGTCACTGTCATCACGGCAGGCTTTATACTCCAGTCTTAGCTTAGGAGGTGACGAAGATAGCGAGCTGCTCCACGTAGTGGCTGACTAGGAGAAATGAACCGATTGTCCGAAATTTCATTGTACTGAGCACTGCCTATCCACCCTCGTTTGAGATTTGTGAAAGAAATGCATTTTCGTATCGTGAATTTGTTTTCTCCATTTGTAGGGGTTTTTCACTGTTCCGCATTAATATTGCCATGCAGGGAAGAAAACCTTCTCGTGCATTCTTGTGCTTCTGGTGCAGGTACACGCACACCTCCTCAGTCATTACACATTCTTTCAGCAGTTGAAAGCAGATGACCACTTCTGATCAGGAGCCACCCTGAGAGAGCATTATATATTATAAAACGTCTAGTTAGCTGCGTCTGACAACCGAAAGCGAATGGTTATAAAGTACGCTGCAATGATGTTCTCCGCTCTAATTTTAACCACCTGTAGTTCCATAACGGGCACATCGTTAATCTAGAGATCGATGTTTTTGCAAAACAAAGGGGTTGCTTTAAATTATGCGTGTCAATAGCTTACTTTTGCAAGATGTATTTTCTCGAAGAGCGAAACTACACCTGCCGTTTCAAGGCGCATCAATTTCTGTCGGAGCAGTTTGTTCATTTGTGCAATCGGATTGGGGCATTTTACCCTTCCGTCAGGAAGCAGGGGGCAATGCAGCCGCTCATAGCAATGCAAAGTAAAAGTGAAGCTAAATATTGAGGCATATAACCTGTTTCTTAGTGATCACAGAGCAAACAATTCTTGTTTGAGAGGACACCAGCGGTAAGCTTTCCTTAGTTCTGAGAACCGAGAAGCACTACCTGATGTGACATTCCTGCTAATACAACAACGAGAGAAAATAGGCAGAAAAGTAGTAGTAGTCTTTATAAGCATTTTTTTGCAACACAGATAGCTACGTTAGGTGAAATCGCAATAACAATTACAGAAAGACGGCTAGAGGATATTTTTGTGAAGTCTAATAGAGAGAAGTTGAGCGGGGCTCATTGCCTAAGGCATGTGGAGCAGATGTTCCATAATATGTTGGAAGGAAACGATCAGATGTCTAGGACAGTAAACCTATCCGGAGCTGCGAATGGTTTGGTGTTGTGCAGAGATAAAGTGATTTGCAAGGCTAGGATGCAGCCGGCTCTTACGCCACAAGGGTAACAGATCCCTAAGAAAAGCCCATGTTCAGCTTTTCTGGACACGTACCAACTAGCGCCCCTAGTGGCCGTGGCACGAAGCTAGCGCGTTCCCATGAAACAAGCAGGTTTTTCGCGATCGATCATTGAAAAAGACAGGTGACGGACATGTTCTACAAGAGAATCCGCGCAAGACAAAGGTAGTGATCACGCTGTGGAAAGCTAGAATTTTGTTCCCAGAGCGGTTAAACATTCAGCAATGGAAGCCTATGGAAACTACGCAAATTTTATTTGATTTTCTAGACGAAAACGGCAGCTGTGATAAAACTATGGCTGCTATCGTAATATACGCTACGCCGTATGTAGTCCGGGGACTCGGCTTTTCATTGATGCCTTTCGCGACTCTCTGCGCATAGCGTACCGCTGTTCCCAAAAGCAATTTTTGAAACATACTCGTGGAAATTGACATGGTATCTTGATAAACCCAAACGTATCGTTCCGGTAATGTAGCAAGCGATGGCCGAGTGGTTTAACGAGGCGCACCTATCCTCCCGCGTCACGCTGGCAGCGGTTTAGTACCGTGATATTTTTTTTTAGTCGACATAGGACTTAGTTCCACATTCTCTCATTAGATGGCAGCAACACAAGACTCAAGATTTGGTTTTGGTTTTTCAGTGGTGCTCTTCAAATATATTTTCTATTTTTCCTTCCCAAAAGTAACCAATGTGTTACTGATTTATTACGTCATCAATTCTATAATCAGATTTGATTCCTTGGACAACATAACAATAAGCATGTGCATGTCTTCGTACTACGTTAAAGAAATAAAGAAAAGAACTACCGTGCCTTGTAGAATGGACATACTCAGGAATTCAGGAGATTGCATGTTTGCCATACTGTGGAACTTCACGACAATGCACGTGGGTAATTGGATGGGCCAAATCCTAGAAAACTGTATTTCAGTATGTACGCCAAGTATCAAAGCTTCAACTGAGTGAGCAGAGAGCGTAGTCCCTTCTGACATCGTATACATTTATTCCACTTAGTCAGAACAATGGCGGTGTGTTGAAGCTGTGTTTAGGTCAGGGATGGGCGGTTATGTCACACGACAGGCACAAAGGGTTTTGCACCTTCTCGGTAGACGGCACACAGACTTGAAGAAGCGCCAAATTTAAACCAGAAAGTGCTTTATTATAGCTGTAGTCTGAACGGTGATTGCAGAGCGAGTGTCCTTCAGTCTGTTTGCACGTGCATATCCTTGTGAGGCAGCAGGGAAGGAGAGAGTGTATATGCGTGTGTTAGCCTTGGGCGTGCGTGCGTGTGCGCTTGCGCAACGTGCATGTTTTTGTCGCCTTATTTGAAAGTGCGTGCGCATGAGTGCGTGTATGCTCGTGCGAGCATACGCACGTTTGCGTGTGCGTTCGTATATTTTTGTCCACATGTGCACGCGTGGGCACATGTAAATGTGTGTGCGGGCGGACATGTGTCTCTCTGTGTGTTCGTTTGTTTATATGTCCGTGCGCGTACGTGTGTGTCTGAGCAGGCGAAGGCGCTTCTGGATACCTGCTTTCACCTACTCTCGTGGACGAATGGGATATAGAGTTTCTTCAAACCCATATTTAAACCTGCGTGACCAGAACGAATGACACTGCATTCATAGTATTATATCTTTCTGAAAGCGAAGTCAACGCGGGAAAAGAAAGCGCGCGTGTCGTCAATATCGCTGCCCGAGATTTCATCACGACGGCACCGTCGGCATCGGCACGGCTCCGTGAGCAGCTACCTAGCTCTTCCCCTGTGTTATCTTCCTTGCCTCGACCCGTCGTGGTTGCTCAGTGGCTACGGTGTTAGGCTGCTGAGCACGAGGTCGCGGGATCGAATCCTGGCCACGGCGGCCGCATTTCGATGGGGGCGAAATGCGAAAACACCCGTGTACTTAGATTTAGGTGCATGTTAAACAACCCCAGGTGGTCAAAATTTCCGGAGTCCCCCACTACGGCGTGCCTCATAATCAGAAAGTGCTTTTGGCACGTAAAACCCCATATATTTTTCCTTGCCTCGGCGACAGCGCGTTGTCTTGATGCCAGCGACACGCCAAACCTGCACCATCATTGCGTCATTCATCGCTTCTGGCCCCAAGCAAACTTTCGGTGGCACACGTTTATAGCTATATTAACATTAAAACGTTAAACTGCTTGCCTTCGAAAAAAACGGGCAAGCTGGCACTCGGTCACGCGAGGCATGGAACAGCGAAGCTGGTCGATTAGGGCCACCACATTTAAACGCGGTAGACCCGCTGGCTTGGGCGGATAGCTGGAGCCGTTTGTCACGTTGAACTGTGGCGCCTCCTGACTTAAAACCGTTTCTCAACAGGTCGTACACGGCCGTATCTCGTTGTGGTCGCTGACCTCCGGGAAGACGTCTTGCAGTCCACACATGGCTTGTGCACATTTCTCGACAGACCGAACCGTGCTAAACGTCGATAGGTTCGAGTTAAACCAGACTGGATGGCACACTCGGCAGGAGTGTCCAAACTCAAGCGAGAGCAACTCACGTTGAAACCGAGCGTTCGCACCCCCGGTTGAAGCGGGAGCTCGGCGTCGCTCGTACTCGGCCTCCCGCACTGCAGGGTCTTGGCGTAATCGTCCATGCTTCGCAGCGATCCTGGCTCTCTCTCGACTGCCCTATGCTGGGTCTTCGCGCAATCGCCACCTCTTGGCCTCCGCCTCTCTGGCCAAGCAGGCCGGATCGGCCCGTCGTTGCAGTTGTTTCTCCCGCATCGCAGCAAGCCTAGCCTTTTCTTCAGCAGCCTCTTCTTCGGCAGCACGAACTTTCCTAGGCCGCCCCATGGCGTTAACTGACCGCGCCCCGCCGACCACATGCCGCGCGCTTTCATATCGTTTTCAAGGTCATGTTCATGCGCATTCGTAACCTCTCTGCACTGCGCATGCGCAGATCTCGGCGCGGCGGCGAGACCGGCCGCGCGCATGTGTCTCTGTGGGTGGGCGTCGGGGAGTTTTGTGATGCGCGGTCGATTTTACGCCGAGCATGAACAGCGAAGCTGCTCAAACAACTTCGATAAAAATGGAAAGCGGACTGGTCACGAGGAACATGCTCACGGAGCCACACCTTTGATGAAAATATCCCAAAACCCTAAGTGCGGTCAGGTTGGCATTACAGACGTGCTTTTTCTGCCTCAGTTACGCTTTTAGAGAGCGTTTAATTTCAAAATGTTTTTTGGATAACTTTACAGAAGGCAGCTTAATCGAAATTCCTTCGTTCGGCAAGGTAATCTAGGGCACAGGCTTCATACTACTCATTTGCTTTAGCCACGTAAGTTCAGTTATTAGATAGCGTATTAACGTCGCTTCGTTAATTACGCACACTTAACTTAATCCGTATGTAGATGCAACCAATCGAAACAGTCGACTGATAAAATGATGACACTAACATTTGTATTTAATATTTTGTTGTAGTTAAAAGCAGCCGGTTTATTGATGGTGCAGTGGGCTTCCTTTAAAGCATGTGGTAAAGCTTGGACAGGCTTTCTTGGCACAAATCATGTTCATGAGCTTAAGCGCACGTGCCCAACCGTGCACTTCTTCCTTTACAATGAGACAATGGGACAATATATGAGACAATGGGATCACTTTTCATTTCAAGGAATGAACACTAACAATTAAAGAAAAACAAAACACGTGGACTTTAACAAGTAGGGAAACCTAGATGCAAAAGACCAGGCGAGCCCCGTATCGTTTAACCTGGTGAAATATTGCTAAACAGAAGAATATGGAAAAGCCTCAAGTAGTAAAAGTGCAGACCAAAAAGAGAACACAGGCCTCTCAGTGGCATTTTCTGGTATTCATTATACGTGGAGACACTGCGCTCCATTCTCTCTAAGCTTACCCTCAATCCCCACCTTGTGAACTCCATGGCGTCGCATTTCGCTGCATTGATTACAAGACGCTTGATTGTTTCACTTATCAATCATTTGTTCTTCAATTTGCACCTCTCGGTCGTACAAAATAATGCGAAGTGAAATGATTTCTCTCCAGCATAATTCATCTTACCTCAAACTACCTTTGTGCACTGAAAAAAAAATTGTAACATTGACTTGACTGATTGGCTGAAGGTTTGGCAGAATGATGCTTAGGCGTTAAACTTGTGACAAAAATTGGAGGCTTTACTTCGGCTCGCTTCTAATCACCACTTCTAAACCATGTGTACATTGAAGAAAAGAGAGACATGTCTGATCCCGGCTGCGTTACAGGTATACAAAGCAAAGAACTTAGTGATGTATGACCACGGTGAAGGGGAGAACCACCGGAGATATGGCCAGGTAAGTAATCATGACATTAACGTGTCGGGTTGATTCGAGTAACTCCACCTTTCTTTATGTGTGTGTGTGTGCATGCAGTATAAATATCGGTGCAAGGCATTCTTACTTTTCATGATATCGCAAAATATCTGTGGGCACACACTTCCAGCGCATCCACTAAAACACCGGAGGGAAGACACAGGGAGATCCCTTAAACGCATCGATTTCGTTCAGTTACATCTGAAAGACAGTTTCCTAGAAAGATTACTAGAGAGAACTCGGGATCCACGCCCATTGCGATCCCATGGGAACCATGATTAGTACATGGATTAGAGTAATCCTTATGCTTGCGACTTCAAAGGTGACTTTATTTATTCCGCCTGGAATTTCTAACCATTCATTGTTTTATAAAGATGACAAGGTACTTATATTATGAGCATGCAAACCCAATTTCGCTACTTTATATTGATCCCATTAGGATCCATCATTCAGTCCAGCCACATTCTTGTTTCTTCCTCTATTATCTTTTTATTGCTTGCATGCACTTGGCTGGCTTGACAGATGAAAAAAAGAAAAAAAGATTTGCTGCGTGCAATGGCTGATCTAAACCACCGTAGTAAAATGGTCAGAATGTTTTTGCTGTATCAGCAGAAATTACACTGTATCATTCTGTTTGCTGCTTTCAGGTTCGTTTAAGACCTACTTCATTATTGCGAATCGCTTCGTGCCTACAAGCAGACATTTATCAGTATAGCTAAGGCCATCCATGACTTCCTTTGAGAGTGCTCCATAGATAGTGGAGGGTGCTCCTTGGAGCACTCGCCAGACCTCCTGGAGCACCTTACAGAAATGTATTAGTTATATATAGCTCGGCAATATAAAGAACTCACTCAGACTTTCTCAGAAACTGTATATTTCACATAAGGTATGATTCGGACTCGGAAATCAGAGTCAAGCTGGCTGAGTTGACTCACGACAAACCAGACTCAGCTGACCTACTAGGACGCAAACTAATCAAAAGGAAAATCAGCCTGGCTTGCTCGGATGGAGCTTGAGTAAGTCTATTCATGAGTGTGCTTGCCAATTTTTCCCCATAGTGCATCAATTATACGACTATAGCAACTATATAGACACAGCAAGTGAATTTTTGTCGTAGCCGTCTCTGTCGGCCGCGACCGTCATGCTCCGAATAGAGTCCAATTGCGATAACATCCTAATACGCCCCACGCCGTGTGCCACCGGCGCGAGGTAAAGCTTCCGAGGAGGAGCTGACAATGGTGGTGGCTTGACACTCCCCATCTTCCCGCACGTCCATTGTTGGTGTGTTTTCGATTGAGCGCGCGCTAGGAGGGAGAGGGAGAGGGGAGCGCGTGGTAACGTGTTAAAGCGCCCTCTAGAAGGGGCAGGTGAGTGCGCGACTCCCCCTCAAGCCCGGCCGCGACTGTGCATGGCCGTCCTTGTGGCTGAGCGCATAAGCGGCTGGCGCGCTGTATCTTAGAAGCAATCTACAGCTGGAATGAAATCTAAGGACTAGGCGAGGTGGCTGGTTACTTTATGCACATGGTATTTCCGCGCGCACGGTGTTTGAGGTCGCACAATCTCAAGTTTCCGAGACGAGGTGACGCGAGGAGCATGACGAAGCCTTAGCTCTCTGCGCTTTTGTGACCGCCAGTGCTCGCGGTCATCGAACTATACCTGTTCAGCTTTGTCTGTGCGTGCGTTACACCGCGCTTATTAATCTGTTTATAACCGTATGTTTACTGCAATTTAGATGGCCTATAAAACCACTAAACTTGACGTTCACGAAGTTGTATTATACATCGCTACCAATATCAGTTCCTCCCCTTTCAGGCGAAGATACAACATTTGTATTAAATTTGCTTTGCTGCTTTCGCATCCCTACACGCAGGCAACTCCACCACAATACCCCAGGGAACGCATACGGCTACCAATAGCTCTGTTCTCGTCTCATGGAGACATACTGGCTGACACATCCGACGTGGCAGACCTGGCTTACAGACTCAGTTCCAACCTTGTGCTCAACTACATCGTTCCCCAGCCCAGTTTCTGCCACCAGGATTTCGTCAGCGGAAATAGGGCTAACGATATTCTGCATAACATTGTCATTGAACTCGCGAAGAAGTACTCTTCTCAGAACCCTTGAATCTCTAGAGTGTCAGTTAGCGTGGTTAAACCACGCTTCTACAAACAACAGATTCAAAAGCTCACGGGTACGACCGTAAAGCTTTACGGGTTAAGAAATTAGAAAAAAGAACCAAAATTTCTGGCTAATTTGTGACCATATCTACTACAAAAATGCGCACCAACCAACGTTGTGCGGTAAACGAAATTCTGGCGACATGTTCTCGTGAGGTTACAGATTTGGACAGCGTCTGCTTAACGTTCGCGAAGTTTTTGACAATAAAAATGATTGTAGATTGCGTTCAAAAACAGGGAAATAATCGTCGTTACAATTTCTTGGAATTATTCTGGCGTAAAAACTGCCGTTCAAGCGAAAATAAAGTTAAATTCCTCATTCCGCACTGACGCCGTCGGAGATCTACGCTGAGGCGGGAAATCTAAAACGTGTAAAAGATTGTTTGTCAGCTGCGGTTATAATCAACATTACTGATAAGCTGTAAAATACGCCAACCCTTTCTTTGTGTTCGCCATGAGGATATTTTACGCCTGGTGCAGATAGAAATCATCTAGCAATCGCGAATTACAGCTCTGTTGGGTGAGCTGCGTCTTCATTATATGTTCCTGTGAATGCCCTTATCTCATTACATTGCCGAATAAAAATTTTTAGACCTCCATGAGCCCTAATAAATACCGTGATTAGACTGTCTGAGTAGTACGTAATCTTCGCAGCTCCAATGTTTTATAGTAATATCAACAAGAATATCGGCTGCATCCGTTTCTTTTTTCTAATTCATATCAACATTTTCCTTCCCATTGAGATTGCACATGCCCTTTTTCGTGCAATCGTTGGATGCGCTGAACTTACTACCTCCTCAATTTCAATCGTTAACCTATCAAGATTTAGTTCTAAAGAGGGAGATAAAGCAAGGAGAAAAAGAGGCAGGAGGTCAACCAGACGAAAGTCGATTTTGTTGCCCTACACCGGGGCAAGGAAAAGGAGGAATAGCTCCATAAGTTAACATTAGAAGAATGCGTCGACCTTACAGTTCTAATCAGGTAGCAATAAGAGAGTCAAAGCGGCAAAAATTGTATGTGTCTGCGAACCCAGTCATGTTGTAGAGGTAGAGAGGGGATGGGAGAGCTGTTTGCATGCGTTTGTTCATGTATACAGGATGATCATTTACAAGTTTTATGAAAATTTTAAAAATTGCCTGTTGCAGACGGCTTAATTCTCGTCTTGAGCTGAATTATTCCAGAAGGCGCACATTACTGGCACAATAAATAAAGAAAAATTCGAGAGAAAAAGAGACTTCCCAAAAGCGCGATGTAGCTCTCGACTAATTCTCTTCCCCTTTAATTCAGTACGCATGCCCTCAAAAAGTGCGACAACGCGTTCATTGCCTTCGCTCCTGAAGGCGGTCTGAACCAGTGTACTGATGACCCTATCTTAGGACAGAGGTTGATTGTGCAGTGTATGTAGTGCGGTTTAGAGTCGATAGTTAACTACTTGTGGCATGTAGGCTAGTCTATGTGCATTTCGGTTTCTCAAAAAACATTTTATTGTGTGTTCTTTGTCCCCGGAAACGGCCGCAGCATGTGGCGAGCATTGGCGAGCATGTGGCGAGTTCCTTGGGCTGCTCACAGGGCCCTTACTTTCCCGGTATGCTGACCATGTATTGAAACACTGCATTCACAAGTACACAATGGAGCCCCTGAACCTATCCAGGAGTTTGTAGGCTGACACTTCTTGTTGGCAGTCATTGAATTGTTAGAATACAAGAGTCACTAGAGTGAAGAGATCTGCTTTTCCTCCCGTTGATCGGGAACCTTGTGTAATTTCCACTACGTCCAAATGCGGGACAACCTCCAAGTTCCATCGAACAAACCAGCTCTAGTTGCCTTGCGAAAGGCAACCAGCAGGAAGTCAATGAGTTCGGCTGGTGCTTCCCGACAGACTAAGTAAAAGACGGGCTCCCACAGACCCCAGGCGGCGTAGTTGGGCTTGGGTTCTTTCTCCCTGACGGCGAGCACCATCTGATCAACGACTTCATTAATGTCGTCGCGTCTCGTCAGATCTGCGATTGTCGCAGCTGTCTTCATCCAGTCGGCGACTTCCTGCTCCGTGAAGTCCTCGAGCGACTCGCGAGGCAGAAGGCTCAGCTGCTGACGGGTCGCCTCCATAGAACCAACGTCGGAGAGGATCCGCGTCCTGGTGAGTGGGTTAGGAACAAAAAGAAGATATGTAAGACATCGTTAGATTTATTATACGCAGTAAATGCTGAGAGGAGGGGGTAAGGCGGATCGCAGAGTGCGGGATTCCACAGCGTGGTATACCCACAGAGTGGATCCAACCCGGGATGGGAATCGATGTAAGAGAGACCTATTGTGCTGTTTGCTTTTACTGACGAAAGTTGGTGATAATTCTGACAGCATACGAGAGTCCTGACGTGATCTTTAAGGTTACCTTGCATGCACCGCTTGTGTTTACGTAAGCAGCACACAGAACGCACAGCGAGACATGCTTCCTGAAGGCACTGTGAGCCATTTGTCGTAGCCTGCGTGTCTGTTAGAACTGTCATTTTTCCTAACACGGCGCATCGTATCGTGGCTGAAATGCTGATTTGATGAAAGGCCGCTTGCACAGCCTCGTGTTGACGTTACGGTACCCTAAGGCGGCTTTGCGTTTGTACACCCTTTGTCGCTTGTTCGCGTACATAAACTGGCACGACAAATTGCCACTGGCACGATATTGTCAAATGATGCTATATTGTGAAATTCATATTACTCTCATCTGTGATTGGCTGGGCGGGCTGCTACATCCTCTCTGAATGTATCAGCATGTCAAGATAGCGCAATAGCGCATCTGAGAAGCTCGGCAAGTTCGCTTCGCCACACATCTCGTTTGATATACACAAGATTACGAACGTCACCTTAGAAATGAAAGTAAAGATGGAGCTCGAACTCGTGCCACTACCCTCACCCCCATCTGTTCCTTACTGTAACCTCGCTGTTTGCAAGCGTAGCTATCGCTACTAGCAAAGAAAAGCACAGGCATTCAAATCACGATAAAATTCCTTCTGAAAACATTTAATGTATCCGGAACTCCTTTGGGGAGACAAGACAATGATCTTGAGATGCACAATCTCACCTGTATGCAGTGGGCTCCACGGTGGCGACATACACACCCTTGTCGCCGCATTCCCTGCGCAGTCCATCAGCCAGCGAGATGACTGCGTGCTTTGTCATGCAGTAAACAACTCCCGTCGGTACCGTGCTTCGACCTGTGGTATTTCATTTTCAATCAATCAATCAATCAATCAATCAATCAATCAATCAATCAATCAATCAATCAATCAATCAATCAATTTTATCTTCAACATTACATGCGTGCACAAGCAAAGAGTCACCAATTTATTTTACCGCAACTTAGCCTTGACGCAATTTTTATGCAATGGAACATTATGTGACTGCCTAAAGACAGATGTTACCTCAATAAATGTTATTGAGGTAACATTTATGAGTCAATGCACCGACTCTACCAAGGCGAGTTACGTGGCCTCGCGCTATCCGGCAGACGTCCCGCTGTTTTAGAGTGTCCGAGAATTTTACATCGACATGCCCGACATCTAGTTCATCCAGCTGGTCAGTCACTTCTTTCCCAACAAGGTTCCAGGATCCGGTTGCCACCTTCCAGCCCGAACTTCTACGACGAGGGACGCCGTCCTTGCTCACTACGTCACCTCGAGCGCTCAGTCACAAGCGCTCTCGCCACTTCAAACAACGCGTCATTCCGCGTCTTGTCGTCCCACGTCGCCTGCGTCCACCCGAGCCGATCGTCAGCAGGCGCAGGCGCCAGCATAAGACCTGGACTTGGTTCGTGAGCCTGTTCCCTAGCTCAAAGGCAGCTGTGCGACGACTCTTTGAGGAATTCACGGGGCCAAACTCGAGTGCTTTCCGCCACTCTACGGCCCGTCACTCTCCTTCCTTGGCCGTTTCCGCAATCTGTCCGCAATCTTAGATGACTAGAGAAGGCCCAGTGTAAAACTAAACACATACTTCGCTTCACAAAGTGTGCCCAGTGTGCCGTATATGAGGTACCCATCCAGTGTGGCAAAGTGTACATCGGGCAAATCGGCCGATGCATTAATGATCGGCTTAGGGAAAGCCACAACAATGTTAACAACACGATTCAAGGTCACCTAGGCGTGCACTGCTGCGACTATGGATTCAACCCTGTCTTCGACAAATGCACTATTATATCTGGGAGAAGAAAAAAAGCCCTACTGCAGAAATTATCGAGGCTGTCGCAGTTGCACGCGCGGGAAATAACTGTGTCAGTTGTCCTTCGATAGCCTTGTGTGAAAAAGAGCTGACCTATATTTTCTTTTTCAAATGCCAGGGTGTGATAGCGGTACGAGGAGATTCTGTGCGCATGTGGGGTCTTGTTCTTTTGCCAAGTGGTCACTTTACAGCGCACCGGCAAAATAAACATTTCTTTTTTTTGTCAAAGTCAGCGCTGTGTCTGTGCACTTTGTGTGCCTCCTTTGTCTCCGTCGGTTACCACGATGTAGCTTTCCACTAAGATGTGTGCAAGTAGAAATCATCAATATTCTATCGCTCCAATATTAAGGGACCAAATAAATTCTGCCACATACACGTACACGCAATGTATTCCATTCGGGAACATTTCTAATAAAAACTGTGTAAATGTGTAAATGTGTTTCTGCTAGTGAAAACTTGAGCTAGCGATGTTCCGCGAGTGTATCCGCTGTTTCTTGCGCTGTGCGGCCTAGTATATCTTGGTAAGTCTAAGGAAACATTACGTATAACATAGCCAAACAAAAACTACAATCCTCAAATCCTCAAAATGAATGAATACGATGTTGCCGCATTTAACAAAAACGGTCAATCAAGTGTCCTCTATTTAATTAAAATAAACAGTACTGGTTTCCGCTGAACGCGCTCTAGCTGTCTATCTTTTTTGTTGTGTCTTTTTTTTTATTGTGCTATACATTCTTCTTATGGGGTTCATCGTGACATGCCATTTGTCAATGTTTGCTTGATTCAGATGGTAAAACTCTCTTGAAACAAGCTTTTAGCTGGAACTCGTCGGTTATTCAAGCTGTGGTTGAACAACCCCAAGAGTCCCTGTTCCCGCACCAAAAGATATTGTGCATACCACATGCTAAAACGCATCATACCGTTTGAAAAGCGCTAGGTGTAACATGATTCAATAATTGAATTCCTGGCCTTCCCATGCTAATACCCCAACCTGATTACGAGGAACATCATAGCGGGGCCTCTGGCTTCACTTTGACCCCCTGTGTTTTTGTTACCGTGAACCTAAATATAAGTACATGAGCGTTCTTGCATTCCACCCCCACCGAAATGTGGCCGTTGCGGTAGAGATCGAGCCCCCGACCTCACACTCGGCAGCGTCACGTCATAGCCGCTAAAACAGCACCGCCAATATAGACGTAATATTATGATGCACTTGCTTTAATTGTGCTTTAGGTATATATACGGTCACAGTAGGCTTGATTTTTCACGCAGAAATTCTGTGATATTGAAGCTTTTTCTCTCGTGGCTGCTACTGCCGATTCGCTGGTCGCATTCGCTAGTAAATAACATTTAGTTGAACTACTCTAGCACTTAAGGTTTTGTGGGCCTTTGTTCATGAAAGATACTCCAAGCAAAATTTCACTTTTTCTTTTACCTCAGTCAGTCAGCTTCTGCGCCTTGACCAAACTCAGATTGCCACACCTTCACACTCACCCAGGACACTTCCTGTAATGACGAGACGTCCCTTCGCTTTCCTCAAAAGTGGAAGAAACTTCTTTGCCACGCTGACCACACCGAAAACGTTGACGTCAAAGATTTTCCTGATGGACGACATGCTTGCCCATTCGAGAAGGCCGTGACTCGGTACGCCAGCGTTAGCCACCACGGCCCATAACTCTGCGCCAGCCAAAAAAGAAAAAAAAACATGATGTCAATTGCCTTATTTGTCATTTCTTTCTGCTGATTTCGTTCAGCCCAAAATAAAAGGACGATATACAATGTCCAGAAAAATATCGGCGATTCGTAGTCGCGCCAAACGCGAGGTTTGGGAAGCAACGTCTCATGCGGTAACGACCACACTGGTTTTGCAGTCACCAGATGAAGCTATGCAAGTGTTGGATGAAAAATCGTCTGGTGAGGACGAAATTTCGCAGCCCCTAATGGAAAATTCAAACACTGCAAAATTCTCGGCATTTCAGTGCCCGTATATATCGCTGATTTCCCAAGAAAGATGAAATGTACGAGAACCAATGCACGGAAATTGCCTATTATATTTTAGGTGTGTAGTCACGGTTGCCGTGAGTTTTGTTTGTGTAATAAAGGCATTATTATGACATCCCAAAGACCCACGTAAGCTTCATTTCGCATTGGCGTATGCATATTTTGTTTTAATCGCGTGACGTTATGCTCACGACAGAATTTCCTGCCCATACGGCAATACCTATCGAAAGTTCTATTCGTGTCCCCCAAGTACGCTCAATTTCAATCTTGTCAAACTCGTCTGAACAGTCAGCTTCCTTCTTACTGCGCCGAAAGTACTAAACATAAGTTCAGCATACTATTTTATCGGCATTCGCTTTTATCTTACCACAAACTCTACCAATCATAACTTAACGGCCCCATTGTAACGTGCTTTTTTTTTGAGAGGGAAAAACCAATGAATGCGCTAGGTGTTAACGCGAAATCCTCAAAACAACACCTTCAGAGACATAGTAATCAGGCTCTAACAGTTGCTATAAACGATTGTCGAAACGTTTCTTATACCACCACAAGTGGAACAATTTCAATGTTCAATGCTTGAAAAAGACTCATCGTCTTGAATTTCCATCTCCCGTGTTCCCCGCGGTTTTCCCCGCAAGTGGAACAGTAATTTAAATAAACAAAATCAAGAGGTTTTGTTCTGCGTGCGAGAATGTTGCTGATTTGTGCATTCAAATACCCTCTTCAATCATGCTATAACAGGTTCTTGAGAAATGGATCAAATTTGCTCAATCATACGTGAAGATGGTTGAGACTCCATCGAAAGCAAGTGAGCGAGTAGATGACTCATTTCGCATTTATAGTGACTTATCACAATGACAGATAATTGAATATGTATTGATTCTATATTCAGTCATGCTGCCTTTACTGTAAAAAAGAAATGAATGAACATATCCAAATCCATATAGAAACTAATTACCTGTTTTAAGTATTCCCAGAAAGGAAAAAACAAGCTCATTCGTAACTGGTATCAAAATGCCCTCCCGTTAAACACTGTAGTGCTTTCACCAAAGCTGTCATCTGTAGCGATAATATTCACTCAGAAGTGGAGGTACCTTAGGTAAGCGGAGTGTTCAGTTTAACTAAAGCTTAATGTTCGTGGTAAATACCTTGCCGCCACGCACAGAAATAGGAAAAATAAATGGCTTAGACAAATGTGTACGCCTTGACTGAAGGAGATGCATTTAAATTGATATTCTAAAGTCAAAATACTAGACCTTAATCGATTTCATTGCGCAATCCTCGAAACCTTTGACCAATGTCTTCCCTTGATAGTAAGGCACCACGAAGGCCATTGGTGGATATCAAGCGCTCGCACTGCAATACGTGTCCTCAGCCAGAGGACACCGCCTTGCTGAATGCAGGAATTACTGCCGGCGCTTTCAACACATCGGGAGTCAGGTGACGATTTCTTAGGCATAACGTGCTGACCCTCTTTCAGCTGTAGACAGGCCATATATGTTAAATTTAGCAAAAAGCTGCAGCTGTTTGCAAAGCTGACAGTCTGGCACACGAGTGCAGGTGGTGGTTGAAGTACACAATACAAACCATAATGATGTACACATAAACGCCAGATACAGCCATGAACACACGTTCACACAATCAATTATTCACGGAGCCACATTAAGACCTTTAGTTTTCAGGATACGTTGCGTGCAAAGAGCAGCCTGTGCTCCTCAGGCCGAGAATGTCACGCTGTTCTAAGTTCGCGTCGCAGCACATGTGAAATGCAAACTTCAGACATTGTTCTGTCGGATGAGCATGAATTACAGTCACATAAAACACGTTGCAAACTTGAAGAAACTTCACGCACGCAATACATAGTGAAGTCTGAAAAGCGAAGCTTTCATAGCTCATTACTTCGAATACCTGCATTTAGGCATAGCATGCCCGATGTCCGAAAAATTAACTGTGCAGTGGGGAAAGAAACAAAAATATTATCATAATCGCGAATGGCATCGCCCTTTCAAGTGCGATATGACAGCACGAGGCCTGTAGCTCGTCTGGTAACGTCTTTGGGGTGCGCTCGGACAATAGACGTACCAGAACAATCCTCACGCACGGCTGAAGCTACAAACCGCCCCTTATTGCTCATGTAACTCTAGCAATATTCAACCAAGTGTTCGACAACATGCAGCGTCGTGTGCACAGATGTTTTCAAGTCGGTGGTAGAGAGTGAAACAGATTTTTGCAGGTGGTAGACGTTTCGAGCAACTCCTGTAGTGATTCTAATACTATCGGAAGTAGAACTTCTTGGACACCCAGTATGTGATTAAAGATACACAAACATTGCGTGGTACATGCACGCAAAAAAAAAAACACGACATTTGTCACGAGCAGGTGGTCTATGAGGATTGCATTTGAAGTACAGTTCACGTACGTCATGTTGAGCCTAATACGGTCGAGGAACCTGAATTATTGTCTTGCTCAAAAGGTAATTGTGGTCTTGCTCAAAAAGGCAACAGGTTCTTGCTCAAAAAGTGTTTAGTATATCTCTACGGCGGCTTCTATCATTCGCTGAATAATCATGTTGCATGTGCTACCGAAAATTGGCACTGGCAGCACTTTACCATTTAAAGCAAACATATAAAAGATTACCTCTAATACGTGGGTCGCGCATAGCTCCATGCTACGTTCGTTGCGCTTGAGCAAGCAGATCATGCACCTTTTTAGCGTACGTTTCAGTCAACAGAAACTCAAGCATATATTTTCACTTGCTTTTAGTTCCTAGAGTATTCTTCACGGCCACGAGGGCGTTATCCATCTCCTCTTCTTTTGTGACATCCAGTTGAAGCACGTGGACGTTAGGTTCCTTGGCGAGCTCACAGGCATCCTCGCTTGAGGCATTCAGGCAGCCGGCGTACACCATAAAGCCATTGCGGGATAGCCGCTTAGCCAGCAGGTTTCCAAAGCCTGTGTCGCAGCCTGGCAAAGAAAAGGTAACGTGAGTGTCCAACCAGCCGCCGCATGGTGAGAAAACGGCTCAGAATCTCCACTGTTACTTCCCCACTAGACAGAACAACCATCTACAGTTAAAAAAGAACTACATATATAAATCGTGGGCTCCGTTTATGTAAAACAAGACTATAATTATGACTAACCATATTTTTCTCAATACTACATACCACTGTAAAGAACAAAGTCCAGTATATATCAGTACTACCAACCCATTCAATGATCATCACCAGTGCTACATATTTAATCCACAAAAAGGAAACAAAAAAGAATTCTTAAAGGTTCTGGAAAAGTGTTTTGAACATACTAAGAGGTTGCCGCTCCATAGAAGGCGTTCCTGCGAACAAGTGTGCCAAATATCATTGCAGTGCATACCGCAGGGAATTCTTAAAGTCGCGTCCAAAACAATGAAAAATCACTTGTTCTCGCCTATGCAATGTCCTCATGCAGCGTCATCGCAAGCAGAGACTCCCACCAATAGCCATTGACTGATTTGACTGATCGTGGGAACTGTCTCGGTAATACCATTACTTCTAATGTTGACCTAAATAAATGAAAAAAAATGTACATCTGCGATCTCCAAAAGAAACAAATTATTTTATCTGTGCACTGCCAGTCTACACACGACAGTATATATTTTGGCAGGGCCTACTGCGTGTGCCCCCCGAAACAGAGGCGGCATACTGTGTAGCGTAGCTTACCATGGCCGCCACTGGGTGGCGCGACCAACCCTCTCCCCGACGAAAAGCTCAACTTCTTGTGGAGCCTTGCTCCATGTCGGCTATCCTGTGTGGCTCCCTAAGCGCTAGTGAAGACGAAAGGAGCGCGAAAGCCTCCCAGCCGAGAGGTAACTGCTATAAGGATTCGAAAAAATTTCGCAGCAGTGTATTTGTGAGGTGGCGTTCTTCGTTAGTGAGGCCATTCTATGATTCATCAGAAAATTGTGTAAGGGACCCTTCAATGCAGGGTGCAGCATGGAGAATAGGACAACATTATTCATAGTCACAATTATTTAAATGGTGACAGTGCCAACAATGTGAAACTGACGCGCGATCCACATATCCTGACAGTAACAAATTCCCACTCAAATTATTGTTTAGCGTGACAAATTTTCGTTGATGGCAAGCTCTGAACTTGACAGTGTATTGACAGTGCTGTTTTCTTTTTGTCGCTCTTAAGCACGTGCCTGCCTCAGGAAAACCTATTGCTCGTCGAACTCGCATCAAATGCAGAACTGAGAACCAAACAGACGGGCTGCAAGCACTACGCGAACGCGCGTTTCTGCGTTCGCCTTCTCTCATTTGCCACTGTGTATTCGGCGTTCACTACGTTCAAATGAAAGAAGAGCAACATTGCAAACATGCGCTTCCGGCGACGTATTTCGAGGCATAAATAATTCCCCGTGGCAACGTTGTTGCCGGAAGCACAGAAGCAACTTTTTTGGGGCGGACATTGCATTGGGTGGCCTTCGCTAGTCCCACACAGGACGTTATGTCGGCAATGGCTAAGCATAGTACAGCTAACTCTTAACGTACCTCGTTATTATTCAGTCAAATATGGCTTGAACTTTCACTTCTACAACCCGGGAGAACTTGGTAGACATCACACCTAATGCAATGTATAGATTGTATGAAACAAACATTCATGCTTCTCTTCTTCTACATTTAGTATGCTATAGGCCCCTGAGTGCTCATCATGATCGTTACCCCATTTTACGTCCACTTAATTTGCAAAATTCCGGTTCAGCGATGTCCGATTTCGTCTGTATCACATCAGTCCACCTCTTTATATACACAAAAGCTTCCCAAACACTTCGTTTCACAGATATTTTCTTACACTCAGGGCTCTTGTACGCATTACGCCACCCGCCAAACCTTCCTCCTTTCATTGACTCTCAACCAGAAGACACACCAATTTCTTCTCTAATCCCTGCTGCTGTATTCGTACTTCAAATAAGAATCATATATTCTCCCTGAAAATATGCGGCCTTGTACACAGCTTACAGTTAGTGGGAGCATTCAAGAGCGAATAAGAATGCACTCACCCGTCACCAGCACAGCTTTGCCGTCACCGTCAACAAGCTTCCTGAAGAATCTAGACGACAACAACCGTGCAATCCCAAAACTAACCAGGAGCACAAGGAACCAGGAACCGAAGTAGGTACCCAAGTCGAGCATAAGGGGCAATCGCTTCCAGAGTTTCCAGATGGGAAGGATCAACGCGAAGAAAAGTATCCACCTTGTAGTCATGTTCTTGCCTGCGAGTGTTCCGAGTTATTGCTCGCGTATTAGAATAGGGTGGTAATAATGAATAATATGTGCGAGAAAATCAAATCCGTAATCTTAGGACGTTATATTACGCGTCACCTCAACAGCCAGCCAGCCAGCCAATCAATCAATCAATCAATCAATCAATCAATCAATCAATCAATCAATCAATCAATCAATCAATCAATCAATCAATCAATCCATTTCACTCTTTTCTATCTATCGACTAAACTTAATCGACGAAGTGCTTTCTGCCTGTAGCATTGTTTTTCTAAGCCCAAAGCGCTTGTCAAAAAATAAATTAGTAGTCTGTTCATCTCAACAAGTTATTCATAGAGTAAGTACACACGTGGACGAAGATAAATCTAAGAAACCATCATGTCGCAAACAATTACTCATTGAAAAGTCTTGTACCAATCCAGATAGGCATAACCCAGGAGTGATTGGCAATCTTTAGCTTCAGAGCGGTTTTACCTGCGTGCGAGTTTCCTCCGTAGCTTTCTCAAGTTCGCCATTTATACCGGCGAGGAAATGAAATTTTAGAGACGAAACAATTGGGCGTGGGGGGGGGGGGGCGGCAACGAATGTGGGCCGCGCGAAGGTGTAAAAAAAATGTTAAACAGATCGGATGCGTTTCTAAATAACAATTTTCAGCTCCGTATCTTACCTGCAACTCAAGGGGGAATTCGCGCAGTATATCCGACCACCGCTCCCGACTTCTCACGCGGCGCACCAGGAAAAGAGATTAAGCGAGCGAGCACATTACGTAAGGCGGCTTTCCGGCTCAAACTGCGCTCGGCGATTGGCCCCACTCGCGGTGAAACCAGCTCGCCGTAACACGTTCGAGACGGGGGCACAGCACGCACGAGGTGACGCTCCTTTCCTTGACACAATATTCGCCTACGGCCGCCAATACAGCTCGGAAATTGCGTGCTTCTGTGGCATTGAAACAGAGGACCGACCGATCTGGGTTCCGATATGTTATCGTTGTCCTTATAAGGCTGACCGGAAAGCAGGAGCAATGAGAAGGTGACTGAGGGAGAGGGAGGTCAGCGACAGAAGGGCATCGCGTTTTGGCGGTGTAAACAGTAACTGAATATGCAAAAAAATAAAATTTACAAACAGGAAATGAAGCAGTCAAGAGGTCGACGAATGAGCAAAAACGGCTACAGATGTCATGAAGTGCAGTGCTTGCGGTTCCTTGGCACGGCTTACTGAAGGGCGTAGACTTGCATTTTTGACGTTTTATGGGAAGACAGCGCGAGTCGGGGTTCTTTCTTTATTATGATTACTTTACTCACCCTTGTGTCTGTGTGGCTGCAGTGTTTTGCTGCAGAGCGCGAGGTCGCGGACGGAAATGCCGGCTGCAGCGGCCATATTTTCATTTCTCTCGTGGGTTCTTTCTCATACTCGTTCCCTGTGAATGCTTGGCCTAGTCGAATGTCGCTCCCTCAGAGCTTCAAGAGGTTAACACCCAATTATAAAACCTGGTTTCCTGCCAGGTCCATGAAAATTACCATACACCGTTTTCGATGCAATGCACATTATTTTTTTTTTCTGTAATGTACGTTGAGCGGCTTCTACGACATACACCTCTACGGCGAAATGGCTCGCATAGTGAAGGAATATTTATTTTTGCGGAATTCCTACATTTAATTGCTACACTAAATATTTCCACAACAAAGACCAATACAATGAAATTTCCTGTACAACGACACGATCAAGGCGGCCCATACGTTCGTCATATCAACTTCGCTGTGATTCAAAATGCACGTCTTGAAAACACAAGTCCGAGAGTCTCTTTTGCCAACCTTTCGTACGTTATGTTCTTCACCTATGTTTATTCCCCTTACTTCACACTTCATCAAACCAAATGCTTCAGAAATATGCATTCATACACAGCTTGTGAAATATTCATTCAACGTGCTGTAACGTTCTTAGCAGTGACTTTCGTGCAAGAGTTCAACTTGAAGGGGTCCTGAACCACTTTTTGGTCTTGGTGAACAAGCGTTCTGCGAGAAGCTTACGCTGCTGTGAGCATCTCAGCCGAATTTTGCAGTCGTGCTCGAAGCGCAGTTCACAAAGAGATCACGGAGACACCTCTTTCTCGAAAGCCAATTTTTCACACAGATCTTCTGCCAACCACTTTCAATGCTGTGGGCGGCTCTCATGTGTCGTTATAGGCACGATTCCCATAGACGGCTGCTATTGGTCGAAAGCTGACATCACATCAAGAAGGCTGATTGGACATGTGCCCTCCATGCTACTGTTTCTCTGTTAATTTATTGACGTAGTTAACTAAAGAGGCTGATGTAAGCGAAAGAATCTGGGCTTTGAACTTCGGTAGGAATAGTGCACTTCAGATAGAAGCCAACTAACGCCTGCCCGCTAGCGAAGCGGCCGCCAACGTAGGAAGTAAAACTTTGGCCCCAATGCTTATTGTTGTCGCAGGCGCGGGATCTTGCAAATTTCGATTTGGTTTGAGCACTGAACTAGCCTCGAACCACGCCAAACTTAAGCTCTGACCACGCGTACGCTAGGCCTTTCCGCACGCTCTGAGAAATGGCGGGCAGCATCTACGAGGGACTCGTGCCAGCGCTGGCTCAACTGTTGCCGCTCCGGCCTAGACGCCCTAGAAGACATCGCTTCGCATTGAGCTGTTCATTGTGCTTCGAAATGCGCAAATCTGGATTTGGCTGCTACACGTGCAGGACAAAGCAAGTGCGCATCACGGAACACGGCCAGACTGGAGTATAGGAGCACTGGCGTGCCCTCCAACCCTGCGGTGCACAAAGCAAACGTTGCGCTATGTGCACTGCAGTTGTGTGTAGCTGCAACTGCTGCCTAGCGTAGAAATACACTAGCCGTGCTAGCCGGCCAGGCGCTAGCACAACCGCATGCTCTAATTGGTCTCTGTGGCGGACGTGGCACCAGGCGGCCGGCGTCGCCTGCCAGCCATAGTAACCACATCCTGCAGACTCAGGTCGTCTGCTACCCGAGCCACACGAGTTCGAGGTGTGTCGGCATCGTGGTGGAAGCTCCTTAGGTTTGGAATTCATCCCGGACTTGTCTGCAGTTCGCATTGGAAGGATGATTTGATAATTATACGAATGTGTACTGCAATTCAAAGGAGTGATATAGCTATAAACCCTTTTTCTTGTAATGATTTACACTTTGCTATCGCTATTGCACCGGGTAAGTCTTAAAGATGCTTGTGCACTTGTAATCATCTTTAAACGGCCTGTTCTAATCGTGCCGCTGCGGCAGTGGCCTTGTGAATCAAATAAATGTTGTACATTCTAGTTATTGCTCCTTCAGTGCGTGTATTAAAATAAAGAAACATTATAAGTCAGTCATTATTAATTACTTGGAGAGCCAAGCGGCCATACCTGCTCCGACTGTTGTGCATATGTTATGCCATCATTCAGCAACCAAGAGGCACAGATATAAAAAGAAAAGACATGCGCTCCTACGCAAAACAGCCGCCTAAATGCCCGGGATACCTCGGCATCACTAACACACCTTTCCTCCATAATATCTTGTTGACGCATTCAACCACAGCAAAAAAATGTTTAAACGTTGCAACAAGACATAGCATGCGTTCCTTTATGCAATAATTTCCGCTGTCATTCTCATTGTATCAGATTGCATGTGTTGTGGGAAGGAAACCGCAAGATGCCGCCAGCCCGATGTACGTTCGCCGCTAAAGCACAGCAGCCAAATGACATTCGTCTTACAATGAAATGTATGTACGCGTCACGGCAAGCCTGATGGTATTGTAAAAATGGTACTCACAGAAATCACGCAGAAATCCCTATACAAGTTTGCACTATGCCTCACACAGCCACTTCAACGTCAAGTTTTTATCGGGTGTCAGCTCGAGCATTATTTTATATTGCCAGTGAACATTTGCACATACATGAAATCTGCAGGCCCCGTAACAACGTCTACATTCCGCCTAGGGTGCACTCTACACTCCTAGCATGTTCTTAGTACGCCAACGCATGAGTAGAATTATGTTGGGCCCATAGAAAATTTTGCTGTAAGAATATCAGCCTAGGGCTCCATCCCGGTGTAATTACAAGCGTCATGGCGCTCAATGGAGCACATCGACATCGTGTTTATTCGCGGCGACGCCATTCATAATTATCTATTGCCTGAACCAACAAACCTAAATTATCGCAGCCCCGTCTCACAGGAGGAGAGCCATGTTCATCCTCCCATCACTGCGCACACGGCCAGTTGCCATTTAGTTACAAATCTACAGCCACATTCGGCTGTCGGTTTAAGCAACGTAGGGTGCTACAGAGTACGCCCGCACCCTCTTAAACGCTGGCATAACATCGGGTGGCCGTTCGCCTTGGAGCCCACGACGCGACCCCTGTGGAAACCATCCGCGTATTTCTTGCGGCACGCGTCAATTAAGGATGCATTCTCTGGATGTTTCTCTACGAGGGCGCTTGGAGCCTCTCTGAGCAGCTCATTGACAAAAACGCGTCAAGTTTGTACAGCATTCGGCGAAGTGGGTGCACGATCACGGCCTGCAGCAGCTCAAGAACATAACGGAAAGTCGGGGATTCCCCGACACTCGTATCATGCTGCTGCTCGGCGGTTGCCGACATGGCGCACCGCACTTCTCGAGGATTGGTCTGGACACCTGCACCTTGCAGCTGCTCATGAGGAACGTCGCGAAGGGCATGGTAGACTATCGCCTCGACGGAGGCACCGTGCACTTTGTGACGCCTAGCGCCGGCTGCAGTGGGCCCGAAGACATGTTGGTACTGGCGATCCTGCTGCGCAGCCTGCGCGAGACGTTCGATAGATACGCCTTGTCGCAGCACAATGTCTCGGTTATCCTGGAGATAAAAGCTGGCAGCGAGCTTCTAGCGGATGGCGTAGCCGACGTGGTCGACTATTTTTTCCCTCAGAACACATACCCACCACTACAAGGGACCGGGTCCCTACCATGATATTTGCTCCGCCTTCAACCACCACGTGCACCTGGTGATCGCGAAATACACGAAAGCCGGCAGTCGCGTCAGGCTGGACCAGCTCTGCATGACCGAGAGCCTAGCCCCGAGAGCTGCAGAAGGTTACGAGGTGTATCCAAGTGGTTCTTGGATCGAAAAAACGCCCGTTGTCCCTAGTACAGCGCTGTACACCGGCTGCCACAGGACGGAGTTCTTCAGGAAGGACAAGGGCAGAGCCTCGCGCATCGCCCACCTGTCGTACCCTGGGCCAGTGGGCCCTCAGGGTCGAGACACGGAGCTTTTCCTGGTGCCTACCGCGGACACGCTCAGGTCACTAGTTAACTTCAGCGGCATAGCCAGTTATACGGGGCCGCCCACTGCGGTCCACGCTTGCGTGCTCGTCGCCGACTTGGACGCCGACAACTACGCAAACCAGTGCGGACCAAAGTACATGCAGTACGTGCTAATCGAACACCTTTACCACGGCGCGCTAGGGCAGAGTATCTTCGGTGGGTCTATAAGCGATGCTGCCCCGTGGCGTGACATACCAAAGTTTGGTTGAGCATGCGAACGGAACCTAATCCCTTGTGCAGTATAGTTACTGTTTCTCGAAGAATGTGCATATTGGCAGTTTATTTTACTTGTGCTTTCTGTTTTATTGCGCGCTTTCTTTTTCGCTGTAGTTTCTGCAAATTTGATAACAATATCTTCATAAAAAGCTTCTTTGCGAGCTTTCTGCGTGTACATGCTGGCAAAAAGTCGTTCTTATAGAAAATACGTTATTTCTGTAATTGTTTCCTCCGTTTAGTCGGCAACACAGTTGTTTCAAGCTAGTGCGCATGTCACTTCAGAGAGATAGTTTCGACTGATCGTCGTGATGAAAAACGGTAATAAAGAAAAAATGCTGGCCGCACCCTGAGAACCTTCACCCATATTTGACGCCATTTGTGCAAAAGCATCGTGCGTCTTTAAGCAATATTCTGTCGAAGTAGCACATCCTCCGATAGTTTTATATGATACCACCGCCCTTATGAGTTTTGTGGACGGTGGGTTTTCATTGTGCTGAATTTTGGGGAGAAATTTGTACATGTTCTACTCAATACACTTCGCACTTCTTGTGTGTAGTCAACCACAACCACAGCACGGGCTACCAGTACTTATTTTGTTTTAGCAGTGTAAAGCAGCCTTTCAGGCAGAAGTCAAAGTGCGCCACATTTAAGCGGAAAGTCATTAAGAAGTATTCTATCACGTGCTACCGTCGCTGGCAAGGTTCTCCAGCAGTGAAGGCAAAGCTAGAACCACGGAGCTTCTGCGCGTGTATATTATTGCGCCCAGCAATCCGGCTGAGTTAAGCAGCATGTCTGGATTCTTGAAAGAGATATCGACTCGCAGCAGTTTCCACACGCGCTTGTTTCGCATTTGCCCAATAGGAATGAAAAGCGCAAGGTTCTGTCTAAATTACCACACTAAACTTTCTTCTTTCAGAGTTTCCTGTTGTAAAGGAACTGTTCACGGTTTCCTTTCCCCAGTATAAGATAATGCGGATAAGAATGTAGGCCTATTTTTAGGACCATTTTAGCTTGCGTGTGCTTTGCCGCTGTAGTTTGCCCTTCATTGCCGGAATGTTTTCAGCTAGTACAGTTGGTTCATACTGACGTAATGAACTGCGCAAGATGCAAGATAATAATAATGAAAGGTGGTATAAAATTATTTCTCTTATCTTTATCTCGTACTTCACTTTTCGACTTCGTGAAGCGCATTACTTGTGGCCTTCCACGAGGCCACCGGCTTTTCTTTCAAAACACTCATTATTTCACTCTTAATGCGACTAGCACAATTGTGGAGCATTACACAGTTTGCGGCTTTTCCTTCTTTCTTTTTGTCCCTATCTAGCCTCTCTTACGACAGCGTCGATCCCTGTGTAGTTCAAGGACGGTAGAGCATTACCGCTGCTCCGCTGAGGTAACCAGGTTCGGAGGTAACCTTCAAAACTACTTGGGTCGCTCGTTATGTGACACTGGGTACGTGCGGTTCTTCAATGAACATATTTTCGACTAGGGCGACATGCAAGAACGCCCATGTGCAGTGCATTGAGATCACGTTTAAGAATACCGAGGTGGGCAGAATTATTCGAGAGCCAACATTACGGTGCGCTGCATAATCCGATCATGGCTTCAGCACGTAAAACCCCCGAATTCCAATGTTGTAACCTTAGCAGAATTAGGCAACTTCATGCACTTTCCCGGGTCTATCTACCTGTTTGTGTATGTATCTGAGCATTTCGCTGCCTACCTTAGTGACTGGGTAATCCATGGTCGAATGGGTACCGGATTGGGTGGCTATTCTCTGCAAAGACGGTTCTAAAACAACCGTTGGTCCAACTCAGGTTAATAAGTATATGAAAAAATACATATGTGCCACCCTTCTAGGAACGTCTTTCACACTGACATGGGTCACAATAGATGTGGTACTGGGTTGGTACCGCGATATTCGAAGAGAAAATAATTCAGTTTGAAAATAAGTAAAGACATGTTATGAAATTCTTTTTACAACGAAACTGCCCATGGCTAGGATTCCGGAATTTTTGCATCGATTAACTTCGCCACAAAACATAGTGCAGGGTAGAGTAATGGCTCATAAGCCCGTAAGGCAGGAGCCACAAGCAGGCACTCGTCAATGGCGCTTACCCGGTAAGCAGGCAAAAATGCAACTGCTCATACCCCGGTAAGGCAGGGGCGGCAAGCGCTCACCATAATAAAGTACTCAGCAGAATGAAGCGATCAGTGCATACAATTTTTAATCACGCGTACAACACACGCAACAGCATACCTTTGGATAAGGAACTAGCTCAAAGCAAGCATACGAACGACATAGTTGAAGATAAGGCGCAGCTCATAACAATGCGAAGCATGTAGCACCGCTCCACGCATACGCTTCCCGGTAAAGATTACTCTTGCACAAGCTGCTGCGGCGACGGCCGCTTGCGACGAGGGGTGTGAAGCCCCTAGCCTTTCCAATGTAAAATAACCAGCCTAGCAATTGATTTGTATGTTGCAGAAGAGCCGCACGGTGTGGCAGCCAGCTGTACAAATTGCCACTACTAGCATTACCCTAAAAAACATAGCTACCAGTATTCTAAAGCTTTAAAGCATTCGATATCCCACCTTGGCAGCTGTAGTGGGGAGCTTCAAGAGCTTTGCTGGACATGATCTATCGCAGGGCAGGGATGGGAAGTGAATTTTTCGAATCTTTAGATTTATTATCCTCATTTTCTCTCGATGGCTTACTTTTCTATTATTCGGTTACTTCTCCCTCGATTGCATGTCTTCTGTTTATATGTTTGCAACTACAACCCAATTCTACAGCTACCTCCAACTGTACGCTTGCTCCTTCTTTCTAAGCCGTCATCATTATCATCATAATGATCATCACTATGCGTCATCAATGTATAGCTTATTTTACCACATTAGGTTTTATTACGCCATGCATATAGTTAGCTGCCACATTTATTGTTTTCTGTTTGGGTTTCATGGCACTACGCAACCATTCTCATAACGTGTAAAAATTACAGATCAATATTTTCTGCATTCTGCAATCACGCGCCCGCCCAGCTGCCGCGAAAGCTGAAGCCAAAGAAGAAGGCATAACCCGAATCAAGCTCGGAAGCCCATTCGACTGCGATGTCTATCCAGGTTCACAAATCTTCTCTGGCCTCTAATTCACCGAAGAAGAGCCAGCCGGAGAATGCGGTCCCACCGGCAATCCAGCAGGCCAAAAGCGGCGGCGTCCTGTCAGACCAGGCGTACGCAGCTGTAGTGCCAAGGTTAACTGCCGTTGCTGCCCCGGGTAGAGATGACGTCGTCGTCCTGGTCGACACCACTGCCATGCGCTTGCCCATCAATCCACCGCCCAGTCCGGACCTCGAGGTGGGGACGTCGCCGACACATCGTTTCCTCGCCCACGAGGAAGAGACGCCCCAGGACGAACGCTTGTGTACCCACCTGTGGGTACTCTGGGCTGCCCTTACGTTTCCGCTCGTGCTTTCATGCTGGCTGCTGATTCTGCCCCTCCTATTGGGCAACGACCGAACAGACGTGCAGAGCGGCCTGGCATTTCACTTGACAACTTCTGCGGGAACGCTTATTGTTCCAATGTCAACGCCTAATCCAAAGGCCACATCCCGCATCATGCAGCCTACAACCGCCTCCGCCTCGAAAGGCGTACCACCTATGTGCCTCCAGCCGGTCGTTCCGCCTAGCCTACCATTATCGCTCAAGGTCGGCCCCTATCCTAACTTCACTGCGGCGCCTGGTCGCAGACAGCGGCCCATATTTTGCTTATACGACAATGCCAAAGTCACCGATCCTAACACCAATCGAGCTCCCCCACAGTGGTCAAACTACCTGTTCGAAACACTGCCGTTTGCTCTCTGTCCCAACGTCGTGTACTCGTCCGTGGGCATCGTCGACGGACAACTTACGAGCCGCGTACCACGCTTTGACCACGACCACGGCCTGCAGCAGCTCAAGAACATCGCGGAAAGCCGGGGATTCCCCGACACTCGTATTACGCTGGTGCTCGGCGGTTACCCAGAAGACGCACCGCACTTCTCGAGGCTTGGTCGGGACGCAGGTACCTTGCAGCTGCTCATGAGGAACGTCGCGAAGGGCATGGTAGACTATCGCCTCGATGGAGTCACCGCGCAGTGGGTGACGCCTAGCGCCGGCTGCAGTGGGCCCGAAGACATGTTGGTGCTGGCGGTCCTGCTGCGCCGCCTGCGCGAGACGTTCAACAGCTACGGCCTGTCACACCACATCGTCTCGGTCATCCTGGAGATAAAAGCTGGCAATGACTTACTAATGGACAGCGTCGCCGACTCCGTCGACTACTTTTTCCTCGGCACGCATGTTCTGCGCAACAGAGGGATGACTTCCTACCTTGACAGTTGCGTTACTTTGAACAGCGTCATACACCTGGCGATCACCAACTACACGAAGACCGCAAGGCGAGTCAGGCTGGACCAGCTGTGCATAACAGAGAGTCTGCAACCGAGAGCGGCAGCGGGTATCGAATACTATCCAAGTGGCGCTTGGGTCAGAACATTTTCCAATCTCAGTAGACTTCCGATCTACGCCGGCTGCCACAACACAGACTTCTGCAGGAAGGATACTGGCTGGAGGTCGTGTATCGCGCACCTGTCGTACACTGAACCGGTGGGCCCGAAGAACCGCCCCATAGAAGTCTTCCTGGTTCCAAAGGCGGAGGCGCTCAGGTCACGTGTTGACTTCAGCGGCATAGCCAGTAATACAGGGCGGCCCACTTCTGTCCACGCTTGCGTTCTAGTGCTCGACTTGGATGCCGATAACTACGCCAACCAATGCGGGCCAGGGTACATGCAGTACATGCTCATGGACCACTTCTACAGCGGCACACTAGGCCAAACTAACTTGGGCGGGTCTATAAGCGACGGGGCCCCCTGGTGTCAGATACGTCAATTTGTCTGAGCATGCGAACGGAACTAAATGAATGGTGCACAATATTTACTTTTTATCGGATCATGTGCATATTAATTTTGTTTGCATTTTGACTTATATTGCCGGGTCTCTGTTTTATTGTAATTTGTGTCAGTTTTATAGCAATAGCCCAATAAGAAGCTTCTTCGCGAGCTTTCTATAAGCGAGTGCTGGCAAAGGTTCGTTTCATGAAAAATACATTATTTCTGAATTTATTTTTTCACCTCGGGGTGTACAGTAAGAATTGTTGGTTCAAGCTGGCGCATGTATCAACTTCAGAAAGCTCGATGAGACACATAGTTGATGTGACAACTAATCAGACTAGTCAGAAATATGTTGAATGTGGTGCCCACCTCGACGTGTCAAATTTTCATGGACACCGTGAGAACGTTGTTGTCTTTCTGACAGCGTTTGTGCTAAGAGCGGCTGGATTCGCTTACCGAGATTCGCCCGCTAAGGCAATATGCTGTCGAAGTAATGAATGTTGTCATCGTATTTATCGCCACTGGGAAATGTGCCACGCTACAATAACAAAAACGATGCTTTCGATTTCTACTATACTAAACGGAATCAAACCCATTTCGCAAGTTATCGTCAAGGACAGAAACCAAACGTTTTCGCGCGCTACGCCTCCAATCCACCGGGTATGTGCAGCGTTCCAATGAATTGCCCTGACGCCAACGCTTTATCGAGCAGCACCATCAGTGATCTGGGTATGGGCCGCTCTTGAATAAATGTCTTGACAACTTGAATCACTGAATATATGTGCCACTGAGCATGCGGCAAACGAGGGAAAAATCCTCAGCGTTCACAGGCCCTTGAACGCTGTGGCCTTTAGCAGTCTTCGCAACAAATGCATCGCGCATGTGCAGGTATTAAGAAACGCCATTGGCGTCAACGCTTTAGCGAGCTGCGCCATGAAAACATTTCGTATTTTTTCCTCTTCAACGAACCTGTCGCCAACTTGGGTCACTGAATGTGTGCCACGGACTGTACGGCACGCGATTCTGCCCTTGAAATTCGGGCTTTTGTCTCTTATACTTGCACGCTCGCGCTCTTGCCTTCCAGGTTCACGTGCATATTCGCGCTTTTGTCTTACAAGCTCACGCTCTTTTATATGCGTAAGCATTTTTATGCCCACACGAGGAAATCCGTCCGTGACCTAGGGAGATCGCACTCAAGACAGGGCCCGAAGCAGCGAGCGAATAGACCTTGATCTAGCCTCTCCCTTCAACGCTACGATAACACAGCGCGCAATGAAGATATCCAAGATCGTTTCAAGTTAGGGCCCGCGCGGCAGTACCGCACACAGCTGTTGCCAGAGTACTGTCGGTCACGGTGGATAATGATTCGCGTCGAGAGGAGGCAGTGTCATGGAGCACGTCTACGTACGAGGTCGAAAAAACGTGACAATGTTCCATTACAGCACGTACCCCAGCACGCATTGGCCAGAGCCCACCTTGCCCGAAGCCAGCGCCATCACCGAAACAAGCCATCTTCCATTTTGAAAATAAATAAATACAAGAAGAAGAACCGAACAGGAGACAGTCAACATATTAAATGTTGGATTTATTTGCTTCATTTACAAATCCCCCTCGTGGCTTCATCCCACGTCAACATCCTATGCGAGTTATCGATTACATGAGCGAACACTGCTACAACTCGTTGCTTTTTCGTCGTCTCACGCTTGTCTTTTCCGTGCAACATTTCGCGGTTGCAACATTTCGGTGTTGTAACGGCGCTTTTCCACTCATGACCTTTCGCCGTGTTTCTAGCAGTTATAGCAACAACAGTAACGTAGCACGAAGAAAGAGCAGATGATTAGCAGCAGATACTTGCGCCTCATTTTGATAACTCACATGATATTCTGCCTGTAAATTTTTCACGTCTGTCTGCCTACCTTTTAGGTGAGGGGTACGGTAGGAGGGTGAGGGGTAGGGATGGATCGGCCATATGAACTTGTAAACATACGCTTTCTAACTAAATTAACCAGTCTGGCGTCAGGTGGGACCAGGCAAGTATGAACACATCGAACGCGACAATCGCGGACACTTGCTGTCAAAATGCTGGCGTAAGGAAGTGCGGCAGCAGCCGCGAGCGAAGTGACCATTGTGCTGCATGTCGCTTTAACGCAAACTCAGCGACAAGAACACAGCACACACGACCCTATGGGACGTCGATGCTTCTAAGGCGCTATAGGGTAAATGTATAAGAAACTTTTCTATTTAAATCCTGCAATCAGTCCTCCACGATTAGTCAAAAAAATTTGACCACCCCCACTTCGCCTTTGTCCCGCGACGTCACGAAAACCGCAATAGCTCTCCATCTGATATGACTTGTATACACCGATTCTAAATGAGTAGAAAGAACAAAAGAAGAAGAATTATTTCTGATCTGACACCTTTCGCCGTAAGCCCTCTACTATAGGTAACAAGTTTTCGGGCTGCAGCCACTTGACCTGTCTCTCACGCAAGTCACAAAACAACGAAATCTCATGGCGTCAAATTGACGTGTACGCACTAAAGAAACTTTAATGTGGCAAAAACAACTTAATTGTTTTTTTTTCTGAATAGCGATAGACTGCCTCGTTCCGAAAGCAATAGAATATGGCTGCCCGCCCATCGCTCAGACAATGGCTACTCGGAGCTGCTGCAGAGCATGCATTTATTTGCGTAAAATATACATTTGTGCACCGCACTGTAGCGTTATTGAAACCTTTCGGCACGTATGCGACATTGCTGTGCCAGCTCTTTGAAGAGGATCCACTTTAGCGGCCTTTTTAATCTTCCGTTGCACGCCGCCGCAATTTTCTACCAGGCACCGTAAGCTAAGTAAGGAGAAGCGGACCAATCGCAAGACCCGGCACCACACCTCAAACGGTTATCTATTTTCACTGCTCTGGCTCGGCGCCATCCAAACCCTCTCCACTTGAGCGCGCTCTACGCCTCTTTCCAACCAGCTAGATAAGAAAGACAGCTCAATGTAGGCAATGTTATTCGCTTTGAAAGCAAATAGATGTGACCTCTATAAACCAGTCGAGCGTTTGACTGGGGTTTTCAAACTACGCTGCATGTGAGGGCATCATGCTTGCGTCGGTGGTTACGTAAATTTGCCATCAGGAGATTGGAACAAAAACAAATTGGAATAGTTCTACGTTATAGGGCTCATAGACTCTGTCCTCTATAGCAGATCACTTTTTAAGACTGGGCCCACGCTCCCCTGCCATACGCAGTGGCCGCCAGAGTAGAACACCCTCCCCTCACCCTCTCCCCTGCGCCCCGTGCACTGCGCGCGATAGAAGTCGGCACGCTTTCTCCCCACTTTCTTCCCTTGCGCACTCGAGATTCAGCCACCACTGTCTGCTCACCTTCGTACATCTCCACATAACATAACGGCGAAGCCGACAGCGGCAAGGGCGGCAAAATGCACCTGGAGTGTCATAATCGAAATTTATTGTGAAACCAGCGACACACAATGCCTCGAAGAACACTTCGCAGTGGCTGCAGTAACACATGACACGACACCGTAGTCAAGGCTGGTGCTTGTAAACAGGATGAACAAAATTATTTACACAACACAGCGGACACATCGAACATCACTGCATATTGCAACAATGAATTAGGCACCTTCTCAAACAGTACAAGCTTAAATTACGTAACCTCATCTTCGCTACAATACTCGTCGCAGCACATTAACTTCGCAACAATCGATATCACATGAATTCAAGGAAACACGAACAATTTATATTATTTGGAGACAGTGCACAAAGCGAAAAAAAAAGTGCAAGACAAGCAATACATTCTGCGTGTCTTGAACCCTGAATAAATGCTACTTCAGTCGATGATTAAGTAGTTATCCAACGGCACGTGCTTAACATGAGGTTAGCTCATACATTGCGAAATTAAAAAATGCACCTTAAAGAGAATGTGCGTACCCGTACAATAATCGCCTCTCTTAGTCACTTATTCTTTGGACTGAGATAAGTAGAGATGTGGAAGCGAAGATTCACGCGGAGATGTACATGAATCAATCAAGAGCTCCTGGTTTGCCTGTGATGCAATGTGCACCCTGTAGTTCGCTACCTAGAAGACGGTGCAGATATTTTTTTAGCCATCTCTGACGATTATAACCCTGCTACTTTTACTAGTAACCCCTTATTGCGCAGATGTGTTTGTACTGTCAGCTACCTAAAAACCATGGCTACTTTATCTGTTGTCCCACTTTGGCACGCTCATTGATGTCATGGAAATGGCTCTCCTAGTTTTCATATTTATCTGTGGTTCACATAGAAACATATACTAACCACAGTGGGATGGAGAATAGATGCAACATGCATGGCAGAAAGGACCTCTCCTGGCTTGACCAAGAACTGACAACTGTGGTGGTGACAGAGCTGAGGTTGTTTGGTAGGATGTAATACACGATGATTTGAACGTTTGCATTGCAGGTAACAAAATGAGAAGAAAATTTTTGAAATTTCGACATGGGTTTACTTTACAAGTCTGCATCATGTCGCAAAGAGGAGTGGCGTTGTCTCAATCACATAACAACGCTCAGGAGGCAGCAGTCTCAACAGTGAAGATTGAAATTTCTGCACTTGGGCTGGTTATAGCAAGAGCTACACAAGTTAATCAAAATTGTCGATAACGAAAGTTCAGGAGCAGTAAATGTCACAACAATGGCTCACTTTACGAATGATGCACATTAGAAAGGAAAACAAGTGTCATAATTGTTACCCCAAAAGCAAGGATTGAAATAATGGCAAGGTAGACATGTGGCCGTCACATGCGTATGCTGTATTGAAATATATTCTACAGTGCGATGAAATATATTTTTGCAACTCACAAACAATCCTTGTCTACATTTAGGTTGGTTCAGTCGCTTGTTATTGTCAATTGCTCCATTAGGTTTTTGGATAGTGCAGACCATATATCACTCAGTTCTTTCGAAACAATCAGAATTAACAGAACCACAAACAGAAAAGTGAAACAACTGCCGCGCGAGGTCTAAACAATACAATGCGGCATTACTGTGCTCTCTGGTGCAGCCTGGACATGTTAATGACACATGCATATGTATGAACGTCAAATGAAAATGAGCCCAGTTGATTGACTACGGCCTAAACAATGAAACGTTCCTTTCCTTCGACCGCTTCCTAACCTTACGTGAGGCCTCCTTACAGCGGAGCGATGGAGGAAGCAAGCGTACTTGGGAAGCTTCCTTCGCCCGTCCTCACGTAAGGAACCGTTACCGCATGCCTGGTTTCTAGAGGATCTCCTAAAATCTTCACGCGAACACCATTATTCAGTAAAGATATATCATCGCATAATTTTTAAATTGAAGCGCTAGCATAGAGATACGTGCACATTTTTTCTGGTTTTGTTTACTAAACGTAAAAAAGTACCACACAATAGCGCAAAACTTTATGGGATCCAGCAACGCTGGGACGCCGGCGTCCTGCAACGCCTAGCAACGCCTAGGAACGCCGCTCATGGGGAACGTACGACTGAAATTAACATGCCTGTCAAATCGTACCGTGCTCGCGCTTCTCCGCAAGCCGGCGAGAGCGCGCATGCGCAAGCAAACGTCACGTGGCTAAGCAGTGAGGTGAAGCACTCGTTCAGGGTCAGGAGCGACGTAAGGACGCATCAAGGTAGCTTCGGAGCTACCTTACGCTGAGGAAGCACCAAGGAAGCCTTCACCGAGGGCCCCTCAGTAAGGAAGCTCGCAGAGTGACATAAGATCGCCTCACAGCAATGAAGGCTTCCTTACATCAGTAAGGAAGATTTCATCGTTTGGCCCTAATTCGCATTGAAGGTCATCTTCACAATAGATGTCCGTGAATCAACTTACCATTTCTCACAGGAAATAAATTTCTGTGCCCTATCGCTTTTATAATAGTTTGTAAATTTTCGATAGAAGAATAGCAAATGAAAATGTCCTCACGATATTTTGCACACTCCGAATTGCCATATTGTATCAAATCTCTCCAATACTTTCTAAATTCCTACAACTAACATGCATCTTATAGAAAAATGTAACTGACATGACCTGCAATTAAGTGGATAACATATACTCTGTTATCCAGAATCAATTAATAAGAGCACAATGTGTACAGCATAACCTAACACTATGACTAGAATTCATAACCAGCACACATATTTAGTCCGCAATAAATATAAGCTTGTGAACAACCACTCTACACAGAATCAGCAGAGCCATTTAGTAGCGAAAGGTGCTATGGCTCCTTCTAAAAATTAAAAATTATGGGGTTTTGCTTGCCAAAACCCCTATCTTATTATGAGGTAGGATTTTGAGTGGGGGACTCTGGAAAAGTCTGACCACCAGGGGATCTTTAACGTTCTCGGAATGCACGGGACACGGGCGCTTTTGTGTTTCGCCCTCATCAAAATGCGGATACAATCCATCAACCGCGTGTTTAGCAGCCTAACACCATAGCCACTTAGCAACCACGACGGGTAACGACACGCTTCCCTAACAAACAATAAATGAAGAGGCACAAGTAAATACACAAGTGTACAACACATGTTGCATCCAAGGTATAGGCATAATCGAAGCCTACTAGTGTACTTTCTTCTCAATATAAAAATCACAGCCTATATATATATATATATATATATATATATATATATATATATATATAGCGCTGTTCATGTCATTTTTAGTCTGCCTGTTTCTATTTCCCGCAGTTCAATGGGGTCCTCACATTTATTTCCTTCACATATACCACCAATATGTGGCGTCATGTGGCGGAATGCAAAAGCAGCTGCCTCTAACTGGTGCACCACGAACTTCAGCATCAGGCGGAGCAAACGTCAGCATATAGTTTCCATATTTCTGCTGTATGTATTGTACGTCAAACAATGACCAATAGATGCGAACGGGCGTACGAAAAGCACATCCGCTAATTATGGCAAGGGCGACATTCATTACGACAATGACTGGCCAGAAGTAACATTGCTGTTGCCTGGTTCACCATAACATTGTAACAGATGACATGAGAGCTTCAAGTCTTCTATGTTTTTATCTAACGACTAAACCATACATTTGTATGGTATTGTGTATAGTGCTAACCACAAATTTGCCACTCAGTGCCTGAGGAGCCTGCATTAAAAAGAGCAATAATTTTCACTCACAACTTGCACTTAGTAACTGTTAGGCCGCTCATCGTCGAACAGGCAGAATGGACGGCGTAGGGCTGCATGATTGTTTTGTATATACTTTTGAAGTGCCGCGAGTTGCCCGTGCGTTTTGTGAATAGGGAAGCGTCCACCCCCCCAGCGCCTCGGGCGGCAACCGTTTCTGTTGCTGAGGGGTCGGACGGCCCGCGTGGTGTTGGGTGACGAGCCGAGGCGCGCGCCGCCGCGGGGGGTGCGGTGCAGAGGCGTAAAACGGATTCGGAGAACATGCTTTTACGCGGGCTTTGTTGACATTCCGCCGATGGTCATAATAGGGCCACGCGGACAAAGCTCGAGCGGACAAAGGTTGTATACGCGACGTTGTGGCGCCGGCTCTTGAGTCCCCTGCTAATTAGAGACGCAGCTGCTAGCATTGTTGACCACGTCTGGCGCGTACGGAGCGGCGGGTTCACGCCCCTACGCATTCGGGCGGCAGCCACGTGCATCTTGTTTTGAGCGCTGGGGAGAGCCCGCTTGGTGTCGTGTTGCAACATGCAGTGCGTGCCGTAGAGAGGGGCGCGGTGCGCATGCGGAGGCCGCGTTCGGAGAATGTCGTTTTAAGAGCACCCGAGTCCGGATGCCGCCAGCGGTAATTAGTTTTCTACCAGGAAAAACCTTGAGGGGGACTACGGTACGCGGTGTTGGGACACCAGCGCCCGAGCCCCCCTTGCTGGCTAGAAACGCCGCTGAGGTGCGAGATGGCCTCAATAAATCATGCATGCCTGGCGTGTTTGACGGGGCCGTCACTGACCACGTGGAAATAGGAGGGGGAGAAGAAGATGTGGGAAGAGGGAAAACAGGGTGGTTTTCCAATAGATTCACTTATGAGAGTAAGCCCATCCCTTTGGGTTGTGGCTTAAGAAACTGTCAACTCTCATTGGCAATTGCTTCCGTGGGATGGGCTAACGATCCTACCGCCCTTTTTCTTTGTCTCTTTCCCCTATAACAATCGAGACGAGGCGCTTGTCCCTCAGTCTAGGCTGTAATCACTAAACCTGATAGAACAGTAAGACTCCGTACGATGCAACGCTAGTCTGGGCCGTAACCACTTAGTGGTAGAACAGTGAGACTCGGTTGGTCGTATGTAATGACAGTTGTCCTAGGCTCTAACTTAAGAAAAGTAGAAGAGTAAGGCGCTGTTTACTCGTGTGTTTTGTATCAGTGTTCTTTTGCTAACTCTGTATTTGACTGTGTAAATATTTCCGTTGCAATATATCTTCAAGTTTTGTTACCTCCAACCTGCCTCCTGCTTCATCAACGCCGATAAACACCTTGAAGAGACTTTGGTCGACTTCAAGGAGAAAAGAACAAATCAAAAACTTAACTGGCGCAGTCGACAGGATCGGCGAGCTCTACAACATCGAATCCTGGACCAGTGGTGAAAGGATCAAGTCATCCAACGAGCACCTCCTGCACCTTTGAGAAGATCCCACAGCAGTCAAGCCCGGCACCGTGGAGGAGATCCGGAAACGACAGTGCATTCAGCAAAGGGTGAGCAGGATTTCTTGCGTCTTTCTCAAGTTGGCATGGCAGTTGATGTGTAGAGCAAATGGTGAGGACACGCGGGGGCGCAGAGACAATGGAGTCTAATGGAATTGAGGGTGTGACGGTGGCGGAAATGGATCGGAATCGGGAGTTATCAAATGACGATAGGCTAAATTCCAATAAGTCAAATGAAATGAGAGAACCCAGTCAGAGCCAGGAATTTTCGCAGCAGGCATCTCAGCCTTTGCAAATTCCGAATGATACAAGAACGCTTGAGCTTGAAATTCAAAGGCTCAATGCTCAGACTACCTGTATACAGCTTCAGATTGAGTACGAAAGGCTGTTGCAGGCAAGGACGAATGCTGAACGTCTCAATGGCACGTCGTCCAGCGCTGAGTCGGAGCGGGGCGATCGGAGGCGAATGGGCTTCGACTCCGTCGAGCAATGCGCAAAAGTGCTGAAAGGGTTCCGCCTGCCGTGTGACGCGGATGTACCCTTATGGTTTGAGGAGGTAGAGAGACTTTTTGCTACTTACGGGGTACCGTATGAGAGTCGCGTGCATTTAGTCATGCCAGCTCTAACTGAGCGCGTTCGCTACCTACTGCGTAACCTCAACCAGGAAGAGAGTACAGATTACGAGTCAGTTAAACAGGCAGTGTTGGTGGAACTGAAGCTTTCTCCGGCGGAGTATCTGCAAAGGTTTGAGAGAGCAGTGAAGCGGAAGGAGGAAACGTGGTCACAGTTCGCGTCGCGAGTGAAAACGTATTTCTCCTACTACCTTCAAGTAAGAGGAGCCGACACTGTAGAAGTGATGGCAGAACTCATGGTTGCGGATCGTATGAAAGCGGGCCTTAGTATAGAGGGTCTTGAGTACGTGAGGCTACGAGAAGGCGAGGAATGGCATAAGCCACCTGAGATTGCCAAAGTACTGCAAACTTTGGAACAAGCGAAAGGCAAAGGATACGCCTCAAAGCCATCAGCGGCAGAGATGGGGCAAAAGCCGACGCGAGTGGCGAAAAGCGCCCTCAAGTGCCACGTATGTCACAGCTCAGGCCATTTCGCTAAGGATTGCCCGAAGTCTAGTGACAAGGGAAATCAGCCAAAGAAGGCTATCGAGCCAAGGCAGAGGGCACAAAGGGTGTCGATAGCCCACGAGACGGGAAGTGAGATACCGAATGGAGTCCTCACTGCAAAGGTAGAGGCCTTGAAACACAAAGGCGAAGGCATGACTAACCTGCAGTTGATCCCTATCCCATGCGGAAACGTATCCACAGATGCGATTCTAGATACGGGAAGTGAAATAACTGTCATACGCGAGAGTCTCCTTCCGAAAAGTATCGTGGAGCCATCAGGCACAATAAGATTGGTGTCTGCATTTGGTAAAACTATCGAGGCAAAGCTAGCAACGTTGTCGGTAAAGTTAAATAGCCCGCAAATGGCGGCGGAGCCCCAGAACATTGACCTACTCTGCGCGTTGACTAATGAGCTCGTCGAGGGCACAGATTGTTTGTTGACCAAGGAAGATTGGGAACATTTATTCAGGGCCAGCAGCTCTCTGGAATCCATTGTAGCACCGGCCGAGCCTACTCAGAGGATAGAGCGATCAAATGAGAAAGCCGAGGTAGTGGCCTGCAACGTTACTTTGGAGGAGGAAGGCGTTTCTGGGGAAGTTGAGCTAATTTATGATGAGAAGGATGAGTCATTAAGCCAGAGGGGAGAATTCCGCAGAGTGCAGCTAGCTGACGCTACCTTAAAGAAAGGTTGGGAAGATGCTCGGAGTGGGAAATCCGGCATGTTCGTCTCTGATGGACTCTTACACCACTGGGACTCAATAGTAGGCACCCGAATGAGACAACTAGTTGTTCCCAAAGACAAGCGCAGTGAGGTGATGCGTTTAGCTCATGAGTCACTATGCGGAGGGCACCTAGGGCCAAGGAAAACTAAAGTGCGTATTAGGTGTAATTTTTTTTGGCCTGGCATGGAGAAGGAGGTATTAGAGCATTGTCGTTCATGCCATGATTGTCAAATTCGCTCTGACAGGCGTCGCACGGACAGAGTACCTATAACTCCTCCCACTAGGACAAATCACCCTTTTCAAATTGTCAATGCAGACATCATTGGACCCTTAGACAGACCGTCAGCGAAAGGTCATAGGTACGCGCTATGCTTGGTGAACATTTGCACAGGGTGGCCAGAGATGGTCCCACTGCGCTCTTTGACAGCTAAGGCGACTTGCGACGCGTTGAAATTTTCAGTCGCACTGGCGTTCCGGAAATGATCTGTTCCGACCAGGGCACTAATTTCAAATCACAGCTCACACAGTCGATGCTCGAGAAATTAGGTTGCGCACCAAGATTCTCAACCCCAGAACACGAAGAGAAAATAGCTGCAATTAAGAATGTGGCGACACCACGCACTAAAAAGGAGCTACGCAGCCTGCTAGGACTGTGCGGCTACTATCGCGAGTGCGTCCGAGAATGTGCAGAGGTGGCGAGCCCGCTCACGCGGTTAACAAAGAAAGGGGTACCCAATAGCATACCCTGGTCAGAGGAAGCTCAGACGGCGTTTAAGACACTGAAACAGTCCCTGTGCGAGGCCGTGGCGCTCAGCACTCCAGACCCATCTGAGCCCTACTGGCTTTTCACAGACGCGTCAGCTACGGCGGCGGGCGCTTGTTTGGCGCAAATGACAGCCGAGGGAAAGGAGAGGCCTATTGCCTTTGCCAACCACCGCTTCACGCCGACTCAGACGCAATGGTCGACAATTGAGAGGGAAGCGTTTGCTATTATATGGGCCTTAAAGAAGTTTGACTACTGGCTTTTTGGTGCCGAGATAAACGTTGTTTCCGACCACAATCCATTGTCGTACCTTACAACTTCGACTCCACACGGGGCAAAATTGACAAGATGGGCGCTGGCTTTACAGCGATATCACGTGTCAGTGCGACATCGGAAGGGTGTCAGTAACGGTAACGCGGATGCTTTGTCCAGGCTTCACAACAGCTCATGGAAGCCAGCGTAATACTATAGTGCCATGCCAACTGGATGGGCGTGAATGTTCCTGCTCACTTGGCGCTGTATATTGCGGACTTTGTGAGTGCCGATTCAAGACCCAGAGACACTAGAGTGCTCTTACAGTTTGGAACTGCAATCGTGTGCTTAACAGTTTGATGACATGTATTGTGTATTTCTTTTTACTCTCTTCTTGCTTTGTTATTTGAAAGTGTTTGTTGTTGTGATGTAATTAGGCTAGGGTGTGATTAGAATGTTCATTACGTAATCGCGGCAGTGATTTATCGTATCACTGAGCGAAAATCAGCCCAGTATACTCTTTAGGGGGAACGTGTTAGGCCGCTCATCGTCGAACAAGCAGAATGGACGGCGTAGGGCTGCATGATTGTTTTGTATATACTTTTGAAGTGCCGCGAGTTGCCCGTGCGTTTTGTGAATAGGGAAGCGTCCACCCCCCCAGCGCCTCGGGCGGCAACCGTTTCTGTTGTTGAGGGGTCGGACGGCCCGCGTGGTGTTGGGTGACGAGCCGAGGCGCGCGCCGCCGCGGGGGGTGCGGTGCAGAGGCGTAAAACGGATTCGGAGAACATGCTTTTACGCGGGCTTTGTTGACATTCCGCCGATGGTCATAATAGGGCCACGCGGACAAAGCTCGAGCGGACAAAGGTTGTATACGCGACGTTGTGGCGCCGGCTCTTGAGTCCCCTGCTAATTAGAGACGCAGCTGCTAGCATTGTTGACCACGTCTGGCGCGTACGGAGCGGGGGGTTCACGCCCCTACGCATTCGGGCGGCAGCCACGTGCATCTTGTTTTGAGCGCTGGGGAGAGCCCGCTTGGTGTCGTGTTGCAACATGCAGTGCGTGCCGTAGAGAGGGGCGCGGTGCGCATGCGGAGGCCGCGTTCGGAGAATGTCGTTTTAAGAGCACCCGAGTCCGGATGCCGCCAGCGGTAATTAGTTTTCTACCAGGAAAAACCTTGAGGGGGACTACGGTACGCGGTGTTGGGACACCAGCGCCCGAGCCCCCCTTGCTGGCTAGAAACGCCGCTGAGGTGTGAGATGGCCTCAATAAATCATGCATGCCTGGCGTGTTTGACGAGGCCGTCACTGACCACGTGGAAATAGGAGGGGGAGAAGAAGATGTGGGAAGAGGGAAAACAGGGTGGTTTTCCAATAGATTCACTTATGAGAGTAAGCCCATCCCTTTGGGTTGTGGCTTAAGAAACTGTCAACTCTCATTGGCAATTGCTTCCGTGGGATGGGCTAACGACCCTACCGCCCTTTTTCTTGGCTCTTTCCCCTATAACAATCGAGACGAGGCGCTTGTCCCTCAGTCTAGGCTGTAATCACTAAACCTGATAGAACAGTAAGACTCCGTACGATGCAACGCTAGTCTGGGCCGTAACCACTTAGTGGTAGAACAGTGAGACTCGGTTGGTCGTATGTAATGACAGTTGTCCTAGGCTCTAACTTAAGAAAAGTAGAAGAGTAAGGCGCTGTTTACTCGTGTGTTTTGTATCAGTGTTCTTTTGCTAACTCTGTATTTGACTGTGTAAATATTTCCGTTGCAATATATCTTCAAGTTTTGTTACCTCCAACCTGCCTCCTGCTTCATCAACGCCGATAAACACCTTGAAGAGACTTTGGTCGACTTCAAGGAGAAAAGAACAAATCAAAAACTTAACTGTAACCATAAGACATGTCCATTATCTTGCGATCCTTACAGTATAACCAATTCAACAAAGGTTCGGTTCCTCGAAGTGGCACTTGGAATTAGCTCAAGAGCGTCCCAGCCTTGTCCTGGTCAGTGCGCTCTTTCCCCAACACGGTATTGTGATTAGTCACCAACTCGCACAATTTTCCACATTACTGAACTTCATTTCCATTACAACGGGCCCTTTTAGCAGTGAATGTCGGGTATTCTTGTACCTCTCTGCCTTGTCGAGGTCAGTACGCTGCTTCACCGGCACGGCATGATGATAGCATCATTATTTCATTCTAATATGCCCTTGATTGTAACACGTATCTCCTTTTCATGTTACGCAGTGAAGAATGCAATTGCCTCCATTGTAACGTGCACGCCATGCTAACGCAGTTAAGGACCCCGTGTCGTAGAACATCCGGTGCCGGCGTCAGCGGAGTCGTCCGTAAGCGAAAATTGTATATATTTAGGTATATGTATATGACACGCCTTGCTATGTGATATTACAGGTACAGGGGCCCTCATTAGGTGCTGCGCACCTTTGAATACTGTATCTTCCTTTTAAATGTATCAAAAACCCATAAACATAAATAAAAAAATTCTGCTTGTACGTATTCCTTGTAAACGGTCGGTTCCTTTCGCATTGATGGGTAATCACCACGTCAAGCTACTAAATAAGCAGCTTTTAGTAATTGCTTCTTTCTTTCATATAAAATAAATAAAGAAAATTCAATGGCTCGCAAAGCAAATCAGGCGTTCCCATTCATACCAGCTGTTGCAAATTGCATATATTTCCAAAATTCTACAACCAGCACTCACACAGGTGAAAATAAGTTCTCCCACCCAATGTAGCGGTACTATATACAGCAGTGTATACATCGCATAAACTAACACCCATGGTCTCCATAAAATCTTACTGGCCCATCCACTCACCGCAATCACACTCTAAAAGGCTTCAATAAGACAAAGCGTGCTTATGCTAAAACAACCAGCTCCTCAATAACCCAACGTATCACATTGCACGCTTGTGGTCCGCAATCAACACGTGCTATTCCCACAGTGCCCCTTCGCAGCTAAGCGAACATCATTTCACGGTGAAACTGGTATTATGCATCAACACTCGTGGCATCGCAAAGCCGGTACTCGCAGGCATCTCCTCGTGAGAGACATCTGTGTAGTGTTGCAAAACGCTTCACACTATGATTCCAGTGTCAAGCTCCTCTCAGGTATCACTGAAAGTACGACCAGTGAGCAATAACTCTTAGGCAGCATCTTTAGGCACCAAAACTATACATTCATTGCCAACATACTGCAGAATCCACAATAACAGCATGTTCTTGTCCCCACTACCAGGAGTAAAGCTACGTCCACCTTGTAGGACACTTTACTCCAAAACATCGGCCTTAAGCTCTTCCCCGGTGTTAATGCAAGCACCAAGGCACACGGCGGAGCACATCCTCATATTGAGTCATGGCAGCTAGGCCTAGCGCTGAACAGAGAAAGCCAACCTAAGGCAGCCCAGTCTCGTAGGAGAAGGGCCATGTTGATGTTGTGATCACTCTGCACACCACCCATTCACATTTGTACATACAGGACTACCGTCGGGTCTGGTTTAAAGACGCGTAGGGAGCAACGGAATATGTTCGCACCGTCTTGAAACGTGGGAATACCATCTTGTTGCCATCTAGTTTGGAGCCTACAAGACGGCCCGTGTTGAAACCGTCCGCATACATCTTCTCGCGTGCCTCCCTCAGTGATGCCTTCGCATCGGATCGCTCCACTAGGGCACCTGGAGCCCTCCACTGCAGCTCGTTGCCGAACACACGCTCATTGTGGTACAACGTTCGACGAGGAGGGAAGGGCACGTAGGCGTAGAAGTACTCAACATCCACCGACACAGCCTTTCCTGTTGCGTCAGCGCCGGCTTCGGCATACCGGGCTTGCATCAGCTCGTAGGCGACACGGCAGAACTGCATGAACGAAGAAGGATGCTTGTAACACCATAGGAGAGAAAATTGTGATAAAGGCGAAGGTCAGACACTATAAGTGACTGGTAAAACACGAAAACATATGCGCTGGTTGGTCATATCACTATGATTAAGTGTCTTTTTGCTTGCATGATTTGATGTCCCTGCGAAGCTCCATTTAACCCCTTCAGGAGAGGCGCGCACGACAGTACGCACAGCACCTGAGAAAAAGAAAAAGCACTAATGAAAATATTATTTAGGGTAGTTCGCGTAAATCTAGTGTACTTTGCAATTTTTAATCTGAGACTTGTCATTGGGCATGAGCTGAAAGTGCACTTGCGCATAGTACTTCATTAAAATGAGTTCAAATTTGTATGCCTAAGTGCTTGTTCTAGGTGTGAGTATGTAGTCAGGTTCACTAGTGTCATTGTTTTAAAGCGAATAGCTTTCCTTGGCTCTTTCAGCCCGTTTTCGCGGTAGGTAGCAAGCCGGACTTGGGCGAGGGAAGACGACTAAACCTGGCGAAGGAAAGCGCACGCGCCCGTTGGCAAGCGGGTAGCGGGAAGGAACCGGAGGTGAGGTTGTCACTCGTCCGTGCGCTCGCTCGTTCACCGCAGGTCACGGTGACCGGCCAGCTGTGGCCAGCCCATCACGGTTTATGTGGCGGACGAAATTCCGCAGCGGATTCTCGCCCACGGAGTCTACACTGCCAATGTAGGTGAACGTTCTGTCGAACGCTGATGACGGTGATTTCGACACACCGAGGAGAGAATGAAGCCGACGCGTTCGCTACCCACTGCTGTCACAAAGGAACTCTAGAAAGGCAAGGGAAGGAGCCGACAGAAGGTGTGCGTGCTCTTAGGCAAACGAGCAGCAAGTATGCGCGGCGAAAAAGGGGAGGGCGAGGGAGGCACAGCAGCTCACTCGCTCGCTCACTTGCTCGTTTGTTCATTCCGTCAGGCTATTCGCTTACACGGACAATCAACATCAGTTTTCAGGTGTTGGCGTAGTCTTGCAATCAGGCGTAGTCTTCGAGTTGCTTGATAGGTGCTTTCTACAGGCGCTAGACATGAAACAGTTCAATATCACAAAATTTGCATTTCTTCAGAGAGTTCTCGCCTGAAGTGCTCAGATGGTAAAATTAACAAACATCAGTGAAGCATTAAAATTTCCTAATCTTATCTGCAGCTGTGCACTTTACAAGATTCCGATGATCAATTGTGAAAAAGAGAATAAACTTAAATGAAAACGTATCCGCCAGTTTTCCTTCGGGGCAGGACGGGAGAGAAGAAACAATTTTTTTATGCACAGGAGCAATTTGTATCTGAAGGGGTTAAAACAAACGTCTTACCAAGACTATACTCTTATTAGCCAAAGAACACCGCACTCGATCACGGTTGTGGAGAAAGTGGGAGCAACATTGCCTTAGTAACTTGCCACGCTTAAAATGATGCTTTCTTGCATTGTTTTCTTGAGGGCACTTAATATAGGTGCCTGCTCGACTTCGGACGTACAGAACTCAATCGGAGGCCATCTGGCGTTACATGGCAACTGGGAAGTATGCTGTTGTAATGGCAAAAAAAAAGACACCGCAGGCATCTGGTACGTCACGTCGCCGAAAACGTTTGGAATTCCGATTACCCATTCGAATCATGTCCGTGATTACGCGTTTTTTTTTGCACTTTGCAGGCTGGGATGTTTGTGGAAGATCACCCGGATGTCGTTTGAATATGGAACATGCGGATCTTTTCAGCACGTCCATGGGACACTTTGTGTCGCCTAGGATCACTGCACTGCCAATACACTGCAATAAGCGGCCGAAGCTGCACAAGCATATCGGGAGAAAACCTGAACAAAGCGGTTTGTGAAGGACCCCTACCAGTTCACCTCAATTAAAAGCTACCGGATACCATCGAGTTTACCGAGAAAGGTAACGTATTTGTGTAAATCAGTCGCCAGCAGAAAAAGCAAGCCCGTTATCTCACCCCAGAAGAGAAGCCGCACACTAGGTAGTCCGACTCAGCGAGCAGGTGAATGTCGATGAGCATCCCACTCAGGGCCGAGCTTTTCGTTCGAGATTTCAAGTTGAAGGCCTCATCTGCAGAACGCTGATTCGAGATAACCAGGTAGCTTGGAAACCTGCATTGTTGAAAGTAGGAATGTGCAAATAGTGTTTTGTTCCAGATGAGGTAATCTCACCAACACCAAAAAACAGATGGCTTACAAAAAGGGTTTCAGTTAGTTTATATCCCTGTACATAAAAGAATATGGGTCATAAGCTCCATTTTGAATTGATGACGTGTTTTTGAAATTGTAGCTTCCTTGTGGTCACTGGATAATGTCTGAAACGTCATTATTTTATTACCTTTTTCCAATAGTGAGTTAACATATGATAGCATATACACGAAATTTGAAAAAACTTCGACAATCTACACATCAAGAGGCATTATAAACAGATGTCGAGTTCATCCCGAATGGGACTAAAATATTCAAGCATTGATGTCACCAGTTAGTAGCTTCTACTACTACATCGAGACATTTTTTTTACTGAAATACTTCAGACAAGTCCATATGACAACAATGCCACCGTTCTGCAGATCAATGAAGATTACTTCTACATTTCTGCCGCTTTTGTGGTATCTAGTACCGTAACTTATGACTTGTTCAAATAGATTTAAAGTATTACCGACACACTCTTTCTAACTCTTCGATTCCCGAGTACAAGGAAAATCCATGACCTCTTAACCGCAGAAAAAAATACAGGCAATCCTCAGAGTCCCTAACCGATGCAATACGGTAGGTTCCTAGCTACTTCATTTCCCAGGAAATGGCAGTGTCGCGAAGCCATTACGCAGAAAGTGGTCACGTGGGAGGACACTGCGATGTTTCGGCACTCGGGGGACATTTTTGTTTGCTCGGTAGTCTACTGTGCTGCAATCCATGTAGCGCCAAGTAGCAGTACAACAGACAATCAAGCGAGCCAACACGAGTCACAAACGCTTGCGATGTCCGGCTCCCACGTAATTATCTTCTGCGTCTGACGGCGCAGGACAGTCACCTCCTCGGAAACGATACCGCTACTAGCTTTAGAAAAGTTTAAGTTGTCTATGGGCGCTCTCAGGCCTGCCACTCTTCGTTCAAGGGTTTAGATCAACAAATTTCAGTTATTGCAAGAAACTGGACAGTGCAAAAATATCTAGTCAGTAGTCCTTGAAAGCCGTTATGGCTGGTAGACTGTATTATTTCACCAGTATTTTGTAGAATATATTAAGTCACGGATAAACAGTGCACTACGTTGCAAAATAAATGACATATTTTTTTACCGATACGCTCAGTCTGTCAATGTAGACTCCACTGTTAAGAAAACCAGAACGAAATCCAAGGTTATGAGGCCCACGTTATTTGGTCATCAGTGCTCTTGCCCCACTGGCATGATTTTTGTGTGCTAATAACTTGGCTACTTGCTTATTTCAGTACTCCTAGGTTCTGGAAGTATTAGATTGACAAGTGCGTTCATCGCACACAAATTTTTAGGCGGGGCTTCTTGAAGGTGATTGCACCGCTAAATGCAGCAACGAAAGAGAGGACACGACTCCTTCAGGTGTTCCTTGTGTGTGATAAGCAACAATCATGAAAAGAGCTTGCTACCGCATGCAGGAACCCCAACTTTGAAATTCATGGTCGCTGTGAGAAGAAACATTGGCTGGTACTGAAGAAGCTGTCTTCGTTTACTGCCCAGCCTGCGATCGTCATGCAGGTCACGCTGCCCACGACTAGCGGAAGCCAACACCAATGGCAAATGTCACTTCGTGGTGGACGCCGAGTCAGGCAATGAGCAGATTTAAATGCTTCAAATCACTTTTTTTTTGCAAGTGATGTCAAAGCACCCTGACGCATAATCACGTCATGCCTTTCGTATTTCACATCGTACGAGTAAACCACAGAAAAAAATGTTTACACATGAAATGGCACAATGAAACCAACCGAATGAGACGTTTTAGAAGTTAATGACATCTTTCATAAGAAGTTATAACATTCTTTAATAAATTAAATATGGCTTATAGTTATCTCATTGGCTGGATAATTACTACACAGAAATTATCCTAGTAGCGAGACAGAACTCATAAGTGAACACCGTTAGTCTCATAACTCTACATTGTATCAGTTCCTTTAACAGCTTGTTTATCTTTTGTTACGACACCTTGAAATAATGTAAATCACTCTGAGGAGTTTGACATGTAAAAGTAATCTCCTCAAGTCGCTGTGTTAACGTACCATGCACCATATTCACATACCTGAGACACCGAAATGACCAGTACAAATTTCACGCGTGGATGAAAGACGAGCACACAAGCGCTACTGCTTCATACACCGAAATACCAAGTGGAAAACTGCCATTTTTGACCACTGCCGCAATTATAAATGTTGTCTTACTTTGATTTTATTGCACTAATGACTGTAGGGTCATCAGTAGCGATGAATACACGCTTCTTGGGAGCCACTCCCTTGAGCGCAAGGGCACTGTAGAACTCTTCGGCATGCTGCATATACTCGGCCACGTCATGGTATGCAGCTTCGCGCTGCTTGTCTGTGCGCCGAATATGCATCCTGCAAGGCAGAAACAAAGCAAGATCATTACAGGTATTCTTATTGCGCACATCTGTAAAGCGGTCACGACAAAATCTACCAATCAGCCATGCAAGCACGCTGTGTACATCCTTCTGTTGTTAATGCAGGCATGAATAAATTAAGACATGGATTAATGAATGAACACATGCATTCATCTATCCATGAATTCATTCGGACCATTAATTTATCCACACACCCAGCCATCCACCCGCCTACCCAATCACACTTTCTCCCATGCAGCTACCCGTCTACGAGATCATGTTTAAGTTTAAGTGTTTTAAATGTTTAAGTTTAAGTGTTTAAGCATGTTTAAGTGTTTCGTGTCTGAGCATTTAGAAACGTGCTAGCATAAGCAAGTATGAAGGTTTTGTTGGATTTGAACGGTTTTCAAATGTGTTAGAACCGTGCCGGGCCAACAGCACATTTCAGATCCGTTTCAAATTACTGAGATTTTCAATCATATATTTTGGAATTATTGCACTCAGCCTAGCCTTTACATTACCAACGCGAAGTCACTAAGCTGCGAGCAGATCCCTGCTGGCTCGGTTATCTTATTGCGATAGCAGTTATATGGACACTCCACGTGCATTTCTGCCATCGCCATCGGTGTCACCATCGCCGTGATGTCTCGCGTAAAGTTCCAGGGCGATAACATCGTCGCAGCGCGCCGTATGCCTATGTGCGAATGAAAGTGTGCGAGCGTGAACCGACAATGGTGGCTCAATCTTGCGCGCCCAAGAGAAGAAAGTGGGGCGGCAGTACGTCGGCTTCCGTCGCACGCAAGGCACCAGGGCGGAGGGAAAGAAGGGAGGGGACTTCCACTCCGGCGGCGACTGCGCATGCCACCGCCACCCGGGCCCTACCTTCAAAGCTATCTGCCATGAGTGCACAGCCTAAGTGCACCAAGGGCTAATCGATTCATGTGCGCTCTGATCTCCCCGTTTAGTTTGCGTTGAAGCGATAGGCAGCACGAAGGTGAATTCGCTCGCTGCGGCTGCCGCGCTTTCTCACTCCAGCGTTTTGACAGAGAGTGTGCGCGGTCATCAAGTGATATGCGTTCACGTGTGAACATGCGTGCGTGAACACCACGCTTGTTAATCTGGTTAGTAAGCGAATGTTTACAAGCTAATACGGCCGATAAAACTATACTGTCTTTAGTTCGTATTGCTGTCTACAAGTTTGCTCTCGCAATAGATGCTTCACCTTTCGGGCGAAACTGCGACTTTTTCAAAGGTGAAAGCCAGGTGCACGGCGCTTTTTAAATGGAGCTAGTTCTTATCCTTAGGTTGTTACAGACTATAGTGCACGCACCAGTGCTCGCCGCTCAATCGGTTCAATCGCGCAAGGGACGCCCTCTGGCTTCCGCTGCGGAAACGAGCGTTGTGCGCCTACGTGTTGGTGCTCGTGCTAAGCAGCTGTCTGCACACCACGCTGTGGCGCATCCACTGGCCAGAGCGGAACTGACAGTGCGTGCCGAGTTAACTGTATTTAGCCCTCTTTGACCACTGAATAACACCAATGGTGTCCTCTCGGTATCATCGAGGTACGACGCGTACAACGTGACTGGAGACGTTCCACATCATCCCAGCGTTCTCAGAAGCAGTCAGCGCAAAACCAAACCTTCTCATCGCTTTCCATGCCTCGCATTTGTGTGAAACTGTCAATTTCTGCCCTTGAAATTAAATTCCGGGGTTTCGCGCGCCGAAACTACGATATGGTTATGAGTCACGTCGTAGTGTGGAGATTCCGGATTAATCTCGACCCCATGGGGTTCCTTTAACGGCCCCTCAGCAGGTCTGGCCATTTTGGACTGACAAGTGCCATGCATACAACGCGGGCCAACGATCGTGCCTGCTAAGTATTACATTGCTACGCATCACGGAAAGAGCTGAAATTTCAAATCGAACACCATTTGCCTTTCTCCTCGCCGGTGCCGCGCTCCCAGCCGGAGAGCCGACGTATACCGCACAAGTGCACCTACGTACATTGCACTCCTGTGATATCGCTCGCAGTGACACGTGATTTCGATAATGGGCAACAACTGTTATTTCTGTAGTCCTTTACTTCAATAGACAACATACAGTTCAGATAAATAATAAAACGCACACACCGAATGTCTGCGTGTTCTTGTTTTGCTTCGCACCGCAGCAAGATAGATGTACTTCCGTTTTGTCTGCTTGTTCCCATGTCGTGCAGTCGCGCGCGCAGACGACGAAAGCATGTCGTTTCCTACGGTGTTCTAGCACGCGATCATGTTCTATGAACTGCTTGCGTGTGCCTCAGTATTCGCTTAGCATTGACTTATACCGCTAGTCAAGTGTTCTCGTGCACAGCACCCAAAGTCGTGTGCTGCGCGAAACGAGACAAGCGCTGCAGTTCGCACGCGACGCCGTCAGCTTAAGTGCACCGCGCAGCAAGAAAGCCAGGGGAAGAAAATGGAGGCGGGGCCCGTGACGTATGCGTCACATGATCGTCGAGCTCCCCTATGGGAGAATGCAGGGAAGGAACTTCGCTTGCGGAGGCTGGACGGGGCAAGTGGAGAGAATGTCTCTCCTGGTAGTGGCCCTCGCCTCCTGAAATCATGTGTTCGCGGCACTGAAATATTTCTATCTCGGCTGTTACCAAACCAATGTGAAAAATTCTTGCGGCACAACGCTTCCTAGAAGGCACACAAGATGTTCCAGCGTATAACCGAAATTTGGTATGTGGCCTGGTGAGGGGCCCTTTCATCATCATCATCATCATCATCATCATCATCATCATCATCAGCCTAGTTACGCCCACTACAGGCCAAAGGCCTCTCCCATACTTCTCCAACTACCCCGGTCATGTACTAATTGTGGCCATGTTGTCGTTGCAAACGTCTTAATGTAATCCGCCCATCTAACTTTCTGCCGACCCCTGCTACGCTTCCCTTCCCTTGGAATCCAGTTCGTAACCCTTAGTGACCATCGGTTATCTTCCCTCCTCATTACATGTCCGGCCCATGCCCATTTCTTTTTCTTGATTTCAACTTAGATGTCGTTTACTCGCGTTTGTTGCCTCACCCAATCTGCTCTTTTCTTATCCCTTAACGTTACACCCATCATTATTCTTTCTGTAGCTCGTTAACGTGCGCCAAATGTACGGTACACGCAGGATTTTACATTTCGCTCCCATCGAAATGCTGCCATTCCATTTGATCCCGCGCTATCGGGCTTAGCAGCGCAACACCACAGCAGCTACGCCCCCACCAAGGGTAATTTTTTCTTTCAGCTTTTCTGCATTTGTTCCCTGCTAGATGTAGCCAGAAACCGGAAGTCAATTCAATAACACAGCTAATCAGCAAGGAATATGCTGCAGCAAGCTTCTTTCTTTTGCTACTTGATGATCAATGTTATATATGTTTAATGATGTTTTCCAGGTCACCAGGCTACCAGGCTTTCCAGCCTACCAAAGCTTAGTTGAGCAAACTATCATTCACGTGTTGTCCAAGCCATATGTTGTATGTCATTCGTTTTCATATAACATATGCTGTATGTTGTCGAAGCCATAGACTTGGCCATTGACAATTTGTTTCAACTGCAGTTTAATTTGCTGCAGACTAAACTGGCAAGTTTAACACTTGGGCAGTGCATTTGCTACCGAATTCGAGGCACCACGTTTAGGAGACTACTGATGGGTCTTATGGCACACGTAGTGTGTTAAGGCAATTATTATAAGTATGCACCAAGAACTCACGCTACAATAGGATGCTCATAGCCGTTCTTCTTCTTGAAGTCTTCCATTAGCTGTCGTGACGAATTCTGTAGCCGGAGAATGTAGGCCGTGACCTGGCCATACCACCAGGCATAAGGATCCCCATGGTTCGCCACCAAGTCTTTCACTATAGACGCGGGCAGGTCAAGAATTTTGCTACGCTCCTCAACACCTGAAAGTGACCAAAAAATTATTGAAATTATGGGGTTTTACGTGTCAAAACCACGATGTGATCATAAGGCAAGCCGTAGTGGAGGACTGCAGAAATTTGGACCACCTGCGGTTCTTTAACGTGCACGTAAATCTAAGTACACGGGTGTTTTCGCCTTTCGCCCCCATCGAAATTCGGCCGACATGGCCGGGATTCAATCCCGCGACCTGGTGCTCAGCATCCCAACACCATAGCCACTAAACAACCACGGCGGCGAACGCCTGGGAATGAAAAATTGCCAAGCGACAAAATAGGCCTACAGAGAAAGCAATTTCAAAACGTCGCAGAGATTCAGAGGGTAATGCGGATCTAGTGGGTTCACCTCCGACAGGCAGCAAGTTGTTTTTTCCTCATCTTTCATTTCTCTTTAGCTTATCATTCTACGCTTAAATTAAAAATTACAAATAACTTCCTCCATGCATCCCTTGGCTTCTTATCTGTCGACTTCATGTGGCCGCGACTGGCGAAAACCGGGATCCTCGGTTCTCCTTCTTGTCATTGAGAATTAATTTAGGACAGCCACACTTGCGCCTACCTTTCTGTGGCAATGAAGGGAAAGCTACGGAGGCAAGGCGCGCACAATAGAGCGCTTCTGAAAAGAGTCCCACGTTTTCATCCCATGTTAGGTTTAGCTCGGGAAGAGAAAACAAACCGTATTAGCAGCAGTTTTAAAAGACAATGGGCTGCGGCGCAGCGACTACGCGCCCCGCATCGGACGCGGTGAGCGTCAAGCAACGCACCGTTCGGCGCGGCAACGAAATGTGCGCCTGAGCAAGCGACGCACGCCTGAGCCTTAGAAACAGCTCGTTTCTAAGGCAACGCCGCATTCACTAGAGGCTCTCTTGTACCGCTTTGAAGCATCCAACTCGTGGCTCAGTGGTAGCGTCTCGGTCTCACACTCCGGAGACCCTGGTTCGATTCCCACCCAGCCCATCTTGCAAGTTGCTTTTTATTCATGAAGTGCCTGCTGGGATTTATCGCTCACGGCCAACGCCGCCGACGACGACACCGACGACACCGGCTTTTCTGCGACACGAGCTCCTTAACGCTGTCGCGTTAAAAAGGACAAAACAAGCCACTGAAGGTAAAAGTTTACTTATTTTGCGCCTTTTCCCTTCCGCGTCTGGGAAAACGCAAAACCGTCGCACGTGGAAGCGCGTCGATTCAGCGTCTGTTCCGAGATACCAAAAGCACTGTCAAACGCTGGCGGACTGCGTGGCCCGGTGAGAAATGTTCTGAAACTCCGCCCCCGCAGCTTTCCCCTCATTGCCACAGAGACCTGTCCGAGAGTGTAGAATGCTTGCTCGGAAGTTAAATAAAAAGCCTTCTACATGTGAGAAAGCTGAGCGGCATTTCCTCATGCCGAAATTATAAGTGGTTCCCAAAAGCACGCCAATGAAATTCTCCAAGTAAGGAGAGTTGCACATATAAGAAGTGTCAACATACGGTTCTCTTATAACCTCCTTGAGCACAACATCAGTTTGATGTAGGTAACTAGTACAACTTTCACAGAAACCGAACACACTCATGAAATAGCTCCTCGGCAAAATACTTCGCATCTTCGCAACTCAATTAACAGTCATTTCTCGAATTTCTGCAGCCGTTACAGTATAGATCTAAATATACGGCAAAAGCAAGAGTTAGCAAGCCCGCACACATGTGCACACACACACACACACACACACACACACACACACACACACACACACACACACACACACACACACACACACACACACACACACACACACACACACACACACACACACACACACATACCCTAAAGTACACGTAACTGAAATTACGGTCATTGATGACACAGCAGACGATGACATCACTCACTGGAATCATATCCCGGGTAGCCAGTGACGATCATGTTCTCAGTGCCAGCGCCATTACAGGACCGGCCCGCAACGGGCTGGAACACCTCTGACCAGCCTGTCTCACCAGGCGCATAGTGCCACGACGTACTGTTGAGAATCAATGTGCGCCCCATTTGCAGGGCTGCCACAAAGCACCACAGCACGTCATGGACACCAGCTGCAAAGCCCCACGGGTTGTCCAGGAGGCAGTGCAGTTTGGGCGCTGACTCGCAGTCACCGGGATTCTGTAAGGCAGATAAAGAATTGCAGTTTCACACAAGATGCGGCGGTATGACACCATAGCTGGTGCAATGTTATACGCAGTTGGACAGTTTCTTTAGGTATATCGGTTTCAGTATGCTTACTCCACTGTGCCCGAGCAACCTGCTTTCTAGGAGAAAAAAAACATTCTGCCATGCCGAACGTAACAAAACCGAGCTCAACAAAACGGATTGGTCGGCTAGTTAGTATTGCATGTTAATTGTTTTTAGCGCAGAGAAACGCACGACAGAAGGCACACAGGACACAGGCTCACATAGTTCACATCGCCTTCCATTGTGGACGTAGTGCTCCCCAGTTGTGGACCAGTGGAGAGACAAGGTTATGTGTCCTGCTTTTTCCTACTTTGCCTTCTAAATTTTACAACTGGCTTCAACGAAGTTGTTTCACCTGCTGCAGTGTGCCGCCTGTCAATCATACGAGCTCAAGGCATGACAGCGTTCTCCAGACGCATTACCCAGTGTCTGGAAAGGCTTCCAGTAGATATTCTTTAGGGACGCACCACTGTTAAGTGGAGAATATTCCTGAGGTGAGCTGAATTTGTCCATCAGGCGTTCTTTGCATGTCAGTGAAGGATGTCATGACGACAGGCTGGAAACTTTGCACGCCAATGTCAGGACTGTTCGCTCAGCTTTTTTGCTGTAACTTGTATTACGTTCGCAGAAGACGCTGACAGATAAAACGGAAATAACGCCCGCGCATCAAGTTGAGCTACATAACCAGCATTTGTAGGCCAGCACATGTAAATGCAATGTATTCCATGATATTCGACTTGTTACGGCAAGGCTCATTGACCACACTGGTCTAACTGAAGTTCTCAGAGTAACCTACGCCGAAAAAATACGCATAGTAGAAGATCTACATACGCATCAGATATATTAGCGCCCACTTATTTTTCGGACATATAAGAAAGCATGATTCGTCGCGAGTAAATGTGGAATACCAAGCCTTTGGGCTGACAATCATTCATCTGTAGGCTGAAAAAGGTCCAGCTGCTTTTTCCCATGGACGTCGTTTGTAATATATTGGATACCCGATAGTCGTGGATGTCCTATCTGTCTCCGAAATACTGCACGGATATTGCGACATGATTTTGAAATCCCATGAACGAAGTGTCTCCAATGTGTTTAAATCTTCGTGGAGTGTGCATTGTTGCACGTTGGTGCAAATCTTGTGTCTAGTTTAACAATTAAAAAAATGCTTTAGAATTTTAGCAACTATTGCTTGTTAGCTGTGTTTTATTAACCTATTTCATACTCCTCTTTTAAAGAAGTTTTAAGAATACACAACCTTTCCTAATCTGCTGGCACCTCACACAACTTCCAGAGAAGTACTTAGTCCTGGATCCATAACATTTGTTTGCATTTCTTCGTGGTCAAGGAGATTATATATTTGGGTTATCTGATAGGTCTTCACAGGAGTGCCAAGGACAAGTAGAACAAGCACCAGATAACTTGCCTTACCTGAAGCCGTTCAATTTCTTTCCGGACGAAGTTCCGTAGCTTGCGCATTTTTTCCACACTTCTGTCGACAGCTTGGTCTGTCTTTTTGATAACTGCTACATCTGCCTCCATAACCCTGCAAGAAGAAGTGGCAATAATAAAAAGATATTAACACCACAAGGGTGCTGCATGTCAAATGAGCGGCGAGAGAAACGTTCAGCAGCTTGAAAATCCAATTCAACAGAATACTTCCTTACTTCGTACCTCTATTTTCTAACGGTGCTGCGCCTTTATGCCGAAACTGCAATTTTTTTTGTGCATCCAGGATTCCTTCGGAACTAACTGCGGTTACGCGTGACGGTCAAACCATTTCCATGGACTGATCGCGAAGGTAACGTAGTCTAACACACTGCGGTGAAAGCCTCACGGCAGTACCGCTTCTTACCAAATGCTCCTTGCGGAAGTTACACTCATACTACAAGTTGGCTCCCGCTTCCGGGCAAGGCATGCTGGCGACCGAAACGTTACGCGTATAGTGCCAAATGGCGCCACAAGTACCCCCCTCCCAAAGCATGCTAAACGCATTATTGGATATTCAACCACGGAGCTTGTTCCTCGTAAATTTTCTTTGCGACGAATCAAACGAGTACACAGGTTCAAATAATCAGCTTAACCGCTTTCTCCATGACGGGAGCCTCCTCCACATATATTTATGCACATTGTAAATATGTGTATGGGCGAAAGCGCACCGGAGAACTAAGATTTGCCAATTCGCTGCGCTGGCTCCCAGGTAGAATGCCTACTAGACGTCCACCGTAGGCGAAACTACTAAAACTTGTTCTGCCATTCCTTTTTTCTTTGCAAGAGCCCTGTGCGAAGAGTAGCCATTCTGGAAACTTGAGGAGACAGCGAGGTAAGCCAATCATAATGGGGCTTGAGCCGTTGTACATGGAGATGCTATAGCATGTGCGGCGGCGTATGTAGAAGAAAGCGTCACTGGCTCGATTTTGTAGGTGAGAGAAGTGCAAGACGAAAACGAAACCGACGCATAGAAAATCTGTTTTCACAAATTACATGGAGCCCTCTCAGGCCTGCCAGCAAAGTTTCCGGGATATTGAGGCGAAGTGCCTTCACTTGACCTATAAAAATAAAAAGACGCAAAATTCATGTTAGTATATTTTTTTAATGTGGTGAATTAATGGACACATAGGGTTCCATCCTGGGTATTATCATATTCAGCTCGGTGATGAGGTCATGTCATAATCGCCATCCTGCACGCTTTAATTAAACTAGTGGACTGCTACGGCGTCCATAAATGCATCAAAATGCCCCGATCACAGAAGCTACCAATACGACGAAATGTGACTATATCCCGGATAACACTCATAATTGCAGAAATCGAGCAATGTGCAGCTTTGTTTGTAGACGAATTTGACCGGAACACATGCGTGCCGACCCGCAGACGCATTAGGTCCAACTATATAAGATACCGTCGTGTACTTATTTTGTTGGAGAAGGGCACGCATTCTTTTAAAATGCTTGCGTAGAGCACACAGCTTTTGTGGGATACATGCACTTCATTCACGTCGTTTGAACTTTAGACGTAGCAAAGAGATCGTGGGGCATTACTTTGCGAGATCTGTAGATGACGCTAGATGTCTTATAGTGGCTGTTTGATCCGCACCGATGGCACCGGCTGTTGGAACCTCAGTGCTGACGCCCGTTATTGCATATGGGTCGCAAGCCCCAAGGGTAGCGTAGGCCTGGCGGCCTGGGGCACACTGGAAGCATCCGAAGGTCCCAGCAAAGCATGAGGCGACTGCTAACAGAACAACTTGTTTATTCTAGCATCGCAAAGAGCGGGCGGTCAGGTCGACCGAAGTAGAGAGACGGGAGAGCACGTTACTCAACAGCAGAAATCGGAGCCTCTCTCTTGGCGTCCGGGGGCAGCTGCTCTTATACTCTCGGAGTTGAGAGCAAGAGGGAAGGTCACGAGATGACACCACGTGACGGCAGCGACGGACGGACTGAGAGACACGTTGGAACAAGGAGGTGACGCATCAGACGGGCCGGCGCCGGTCAGACCTCCTCGCTTCACACTGGGGGAGCTCCTCTCCCCGGCTGCCGCGCTTTGACAAGCGTGGGCACACACACACACACGCACACACAAAGACACGTGGCACTGAACATGCCGGGACGCGCTCGGCGGGGCGCGCTCGCGGCCGCTCCGAACGGGCCAAAATGTCCGCCGCTTGGAACGAAGCTCCGGCGTACGTTGCATCCGCGCTGGCTTTACCGCGCGTCGTAGGCGAAACGTAACATGGCTTTTAACGCACCCTGCTGATGTCCCAGATTGATATACCGTAAGCCACCTCCCCCCCCCCCCCATTTACCCGGCTTTCGGCTCCCCGTGGCACCTCCGGCCAGGGGGAGAAATTTGCTCATTTGCCGAAACCATAAACTGACAAGTCTCTGACAACTACAAGTTCAACTTGAGGCAAAGTTCATCTGGTGGAAAGTTCGACAGGTGCAAAGTTCACCCCGTGCAAAGTTCACCCGGTGCAGAGTTGACCTGGTGCAAAGTTGACCTGGTGCAAATTTGACCTGGTGCAAATTTGACCTGGTGCAAATTTGGCCTGGTGCAAATTTGGCCTGGTGCAAATTTGACCTGGTGCAAATTTGACCTGGTGCAAATTTGGCCTGGTGCAAAGTTGACCAGGTGCAAAGTTGACCAGGTGCAAAGTTGACCTGGTGCAAATTTCACCTGGTGAATCGAGCACGCAATAATCGCGAGCACGCACGTCACTGTTCATGTGCAAAACGCCCGCACCCAAGCGCACCTGAGGTATTCGCGTGCCTTGACGAGGGTCGCAGCTGCTCGGCTGGCGTTCCCACTGCCGGAGGACTCCGACATGTGACGCACCAAAAAGTCACGCATCCCAGCAATCGTGGCTTCCAACCTGGCCAGTCGCTCGACGTGGACATCATCCTTGCCTGTTGGGAGGAAGCGTTGCTGTAGTGTTTTTTTGAACACACTTTAACACCGCTTAGACATGCATTTACGCCGATTCCAACGACTTAACACCAGGATGTAATATATAGGTGGTTGTTTTATATATTTTTGCGCTTTGCTTGAAGTCAGCGTGCCAGATGGCGCCTGCCAGCCGACCAGACTGTCGTGAGTGGTAATGTGTATGCAGGTTAACATAAAACTCGAGTTGTTTAAAGCAGGTAACTGACAAGTGACATATAAAAACGATATGTCGCCTTACGCCGAAGGCACAGCGATGTTTGAAGCACCTAGCGGCACTGGTCTCCTACAACAAGCTGACAGTGTTCTCGCATTGCCAGGCTCTTCTCTTTAAGAAACGATATGTGTAAAAATAGGTCAAAGCTGATGATTTCGCTGAGACTATACCTTAACGTGAGCATAATGTCTGTGTCCGTAGAGACGACGCGCGTCTATTAGGCTTTAAGGAAAGACGAACATTTGGTGCTTTAAGCTTACATGCATGGCTGCGGCAACAGAAATGAAGATTACAAGCAGTACGCTTCCTTGCACAACGTCCCTGTTCTCGCCCATGTATTTAGTCCTCTTGTTCAGTCGCGCTATGGCAGCCATAAATATGCGCTCATGATTGTATTGAGCTTAGTAATACCTTATCGTAGTGAACATCCACCAACTAGTAATAAACCTTATAGTGGTGAACGTCCACCAACCAAGCCCGTTCACAGCTTTACTAAATGAATATATGTGAACGTAACCAATCGAACAATCATCCATCTAATTAAGGACTGCATATAAAATCGATTAGTGTTGCAAGTTGCCCTCGTTGGTGTGTCAGCTTGAAGGTTTTTCAGTGTAGCGCAGCCAAGGAGGTAAAAGAAACATTGCCGCAGTGAAGGGAGCGGCCCGTCAAATGAAGCCGCCGCGTCACCATATCGCGGGTAGTGGGGGGGGGGGGGGGGGGGGCGGAGGGGGGGGGGGTGCAGAAGCACTTCAGTCACCGCAGAATGCGTTTTTCGGGTCTTCATATCTTGCCATGCTCGATGCTGTTCGGATCCCAAAATCTGCTAGCACGCTCGGTTGTTTCTAGGAAAGTTGACGTCAAGCA